>NW_020524190.1:0-86542 GCF_003368295.1 Carassius auratus
ATTCAAAAATCTATAAAAATTAAAGTTATAGATTGCACAGACCACTTTCACCTCAGATTGAGAGTACACCTTACCACAATGTCAGCTGCATCGTTTCAGGACAGTCTGATGTGTAATTACAAAATAAGAGCCCCCCCAAATATCATAAATGAGATGCTGCATCTCTACATTCAAAAATTAAAAAGTTATAGATTGCACAGGCCACTTTCACCTCAGATTGAGAGTACACTTGCCACAATGTGCAGCTGCATCGTTTTCAGGACGGTCTGATGTGGGATTACAAAATAAGAAGCCTTCCAAATCTCATAAAACAAGCTGCTTCATCTCTACTTTCAAAATATTATATTTAAAAAAAGTTATAGATTGCACAGGCCACTTTCACTCAGATTGAGAATACACCTTGCCACAATGTCAGCTGGATCGTTTCAGGACTGTCTGATGTGTAATTACAAAATTAAGAGCCCTCCAAAATCTTCATAAATAAGATGCTGCATCTCTAGATTCAAAAATGCTATACTTAAAAAAAGTTATAGATTGCGACAGGCCAATTGCACCTCAGATTTAGGAGTACACCTGCCAAAATGTCAGCTGCATCGTTTGTCAGGACAGTCTTGATGGTGTAATTAACAAAATAAGAGCCTCCCCCAAATCCATAAATAAGATGCTGCATCTCTAGATTCAAAATGTATATTAAAAAAAGTTATAGATTGCACAGGCCAATTTCACCTCAGATTTAGAGTACACCTAGCCAAAATGTCAGCTGCATCGTTTCAGACGGTCTGATATGTAATTACAAAATAAGAGCCTCTCAAAAATCTCATAAACAAGCTGCTTCATCTCTACTTTCAAAATTATATATTTAAAAAAGTTATACATTGCACAGACCACTTTCACCTCAGATTGAGAGTACACCTTACCACAATGTCAGCTGCATCGTTTCAGGACGGTCTGATGTGGAATTACAAAATAAGAGCGCCCCAAATATCATAAATGAGATGCTACATCTATATAAAAAAATCTATAAAAATTAAAGTTATACATTGCACAGACCACTTTCACCTCAGATTGAGAGTACACCTTGCCACAATGTCAGCTGCATCGTTTCAGGACGGTCTGATGTGAGATTACAAAATAAGAGCCTTCCAAATCTCATAAACAAGCTGCTTCATCTCTACTTTCATAATTATATATTTAAAAAAGTTATAGATTGCACAGGCCACTTTCAACTCAGATTGAGAGTACACCTTGCCACAATGTCAGCTGCATGGTTTCAGGACTGTCTGATATGTAATTACAAAATAAGAGCCTCCCAAATCTCATAAATAAGATGCTGCATCTCTACATTCAAAAATGTAAATTTAAAAAAGTTATAGATTGCACAGGCCAATTTCACCTCAGATTTAGAGTACACCTTGCCAAAATGTCAGCTGCATCGTTTCAGGACAGTCTGATTTGGAATTACAAAATAAGAGCCTCCCAAATCTCATAAATGAGATGCTACATCTCTATATTCAAAAAATCTATACAAATTTAAGTTATAGATTGCACAGACAACTTTCACCTCAGATTTAGAGTACACCTAGCCAAAATGTCAGCTGCATCGTTTCAGGATGGTCTGATATGTAATTACAAAATAAGAGCCTCCCAAATCTCATAAACAAGCTGCTTCAGCTCTACTTTCAAAATTATATATGAAAAAAAAAAATAGATTGCACAGGCCACTTTCACCTCAGATTGAGGGTACACCTTACCACAATGTCAGCTGCATCGTTTCAGGACAGTCTGATGTGTAATTACAAAATAAGAGCCCCTCAAATATCATAAATGAGATGCTACAACTATATAAAAAAATCTATAAAAATTAAAGTTATACATTGCACAGACCACTTTCACCTCAGATTGAGAGTACAACTTACCACAATGTCAGCTGCATCGTTTCAGGACGGTCTGATGTGGAATTACAAAATAAGAGCCCCCCAAATATCATAAATGAGATGCTACATCTATATAAAAAGTCTATAAAAATTAAAGTTATACATTGCACAGACCACTTTCACCTCAGATTGAGAGTACACCTTGCCACAATGTCAGCTGCATCGTTTCAGGACAGTCTGATGTGGAATTACAAAATAAGAGCCTCCCAAATCTAAAAAATAAGCTGCTGCATCTCTACTTTCAAAAATGTATAATTAAAAAAGTTATAGATTGCACAGACTACTTTCACCTCATATTGAGAGTACACCTTGCCACAATGTCAGCTTCATCGTTTCAGGACAGTCTGATGTGTAATTACAAAATAAGAGCCTCCCAAATCTCATAAATGAGATGCTACATCTCTATATTAGAAAATCTATAAAAATTAAAGTTATAGATTGCACAGGCCACTTTCACCTCAAATTGAGAGTACACCTTGCCACAATGTCTGCTGCATCGTTTCAGGACAGTCTGATGTGTAATTACAAAATAAAAGCCTCCCACATCTAAAAAAAACTGCTGCATCTCTACATTGAAAAATGTAAATTTTAAAAAAGTTATAGATTGCACAGGCCAATTTCACCTCAGATTTTAGAGTACACCTTGCCAAAATGTCAGCTGCATCGTTTCAGGACAGTCTGATGTGTAATTACAAAATGAGAGCCTCCCAAATCTCATAAATGAGATGCTACATCTCTATATTAGAAAATCTATAAAAATTAAAGTTATAGATTGCACAGGCCACTTTCACCTCAAATTGAGAGTACACCTTGCCACAATGTCAGCTGCATCGTTTCAGGACGGTCTGATGTGGAATTACAAAATAAGAGCCTCCCAAATCTCATAAACAAGCCGCTTCATCTCTACTTTCAAAATTTTATATTTAAAAAAGTTATAGGTTGCACAGGCCACTTTCAACTCAGATTGAGAGTACACCTTGCCACAATGTCAGCTGCATCGTTTCAGGACTGTCTGATGTGTAATTACAAAATAAGAGCCTCCCAAATCTCATAAATAAGATGCTGCATCTCTACATTCAAAAATGTATATTAAAAAAAGTTATACATTGCACAGACCACTTTCACCTCAGATTGAGAGTACACCTTACCACAATGTCAGCTGCATCGTTTCAGGACGGTCTGATGTGGAATTACAAAATAAGAGCCCCCCAAATATCATAAATGAGATGCTACATCTCCATATAAAAAAATCTATAAAAATTAAAGTTATACATTGCACAGACCACTTTCACCTCAGATTGAGAGTACACCTTGTCACAATGTCTGCTGCCATCGTTTCAGGACAGTCTGATGTGTAATTACAAAATAAAAGCCTCCCACATCTAAAAAAAACTGCTGCATCTCTACATTGAAAAATGTAAATTTAAAAAAGTTATACATTGCACAGACCACTTTCACCTCAGATTGAGAGTACACCTTACCACAATGTCAGCTGCATCGTTTCAGGACAGTCTGATGTGGAATTACAAAATAACAGCCTCCCAAATATCATAAATGAGATGCTGCATCTATTTCAGAAAATCTATAAAATATAAAGTTATAGATTGCACAGGCCACTTTCACCTCAGATTTAGAGTACACCTAGCCAAAATGTCAGCTGCATCGTTTCAGGACGGTCTGATGTGTAATTACAAAATAAGAGCCTCTCAAATCTCATAAATGAGATGCTACATCTCTATATTCAAAAATCTATAAAAATTTAAGTTATAGATTGCACAGGCCACTTTCACCTCAGATTGAGAGTACACCTTGCCACAATGTCAGCTGCATCGTTTCAGGACGGTCTGATGTGGAATTACAAAATAAGAGCCTCCCAAATCTCATAAACAAGCTGCTTCATCTCTACTTTCAAAATTATATATTTAAAAAAGTTATGGATTGCACAGACCACTTTCACCTCAGATTGAGAGTACACCTTACTACAATGTCAGCTGCATCGTTTCAGGACGGTCTGATGTGGAATTACAAAATAAGAGCCTCTCAAATCTCATAAATGAGATGCTGCATCTCTATATTAGAAAATCTATAAAAATTAAAGTTATAGATTGCACAGGCCACTTTCACCTCAAATTGAGAGTACACCTTGCCACAATGTCAGCTGCATCGTTTCAGGACGGTCTGATGTGGAATTACAAAATAAGTAATAAATCTCATAAACAAGCCGCTTCATCTCTACTTTCAAAATTTTATATTTAAAAAAGTTATAGTTGCACAGAGATTTGGGAGGGTTTCATTTTGTAATTCCAAATCAGACTGTCCTGAAACGATGCAGCTGACATTGTGGCAAGGTGTACTCTCAATCTGAGGTGAAAGTGGTCTGTGCAATCTATAACTTTTATTTTTATAGATTTTTGAAAGTAGGTGCAGCAGCTTATTTATGATATTTGGGAGGCTCTTATTTTGTAATTCCACATCAGACTGTTCTGAAACGATACAGCTGACATTGTGGCAAGGTGTACTCTCAATCTGAGTTGAAAGTCGTCTGTGCAATCTATAACTTTTATTTTATATATTTTTGAAAGTAAAGATGCAGCAGCCTTTTTATGAGATTTGGGAGGCTTTTATTTTGTAATTACACATCAGACTGTCCTGAAACGATGAAGCTGACATTGTGGCAAGGTGTACTCTCAATATGAGGTGAAAGTAGTCTGTGCAATCTATAACTTTTTTAATTATACATTTTTGAAAGTAGAGATGCAGCAGCTTATTTTTGAGATTTGGGAGGCTCTTATTTTGTAATTCCACATCAGACTGTCCTGAAACGATGCAGCTGACATTGTGGCAAGGTGTACTCTCAATCTGAGGTGAAAGTGGTCTGTGCAATCTATAACTTTTATTTTTATAGATTTTTGAATGTAGAGATGCAGCATCTTATTTTTGAGATTTGGGAGGGTTTTATTTTGTAATTCCACATCAGACTGTCCTGAAACGATGCAGCTGAGATTGTGGCAAGGTGTACTGTCAATATAAGGTGAAAGTGGCCTGTGCAATCTATAACTTTTTTTAATATACATTTTTGAAAGTAGAGATGCAGCATCTCATTTATGATATTTGGGGGGCTCTTATTCTGTAATTACACATCAGACAGTCCTGAAACGATGCAGCTGACATTGTGGCAAGGTGTACTCTCAATCTGAGTTGAAAGTCGTCTGTGCAATCTATATCTTTTATTTTTATAGATTTTTAAATGTAGAGATGCAGCATCTCATTTATGATATTTGAGGGGCTCTTATTCTGTAATTACACATCAGACAGTCCTGAATCGATGCAGCTGAGATTGTGGCAAGGGTACTCTCAATCTGAGGTGAAAGTGGCCTGTGCAATCTATAACTTTTTTAAATATACATTTTTAAAAGGAGAGATGCAGCAGCTTATTTATGAGATTTGGGAGGCTCTTATTTTGTAATTCCACATCAGACTGTCCTGAAACGATGCAGCTGAGATTGTGGCAAGGTGTACTGTCAATATAAGGTGAAAGTGGCCTGTGCAATCTATAACTTTTTTTAATATACATTTTTGAAAGTAGAGATGCAGCATCTCATTTATGATATTTGGGGGGCTCTTATTCTGTAATTACACATCAGACAGTCCTGAAACGATGCAGCTGACATTGTGGTAAGGTGTACTCTCAATTTGAGGTGAAAGTGTTCTGTGCAATCTATAACTTTTATTTTTATAGATTTTTGAAAGTAGAGATGCAGCATCTCATTTATGATATTTGGGGGGCTCTTATTCTGTAATTACACATCAGACAGTCCTGAAACGATGCAGCTGATATTGTGGTAAGGTGTACTCTCAATCTGAGGTGAAAGTGGTCTGTGCAATCTATAACTTTTATTTTTATAGATTTTTGAAAGTAGGTGCAGCATCTTATTTATGATATTTGGGAGGCTCTTATTTTGTAATTCCACATCAGACTGTTCTGAAACGATACAGCTGACATTGTGGCAAGGTGTACTCTCAATCTGAGTTGAAAGTCGTCTGTGCAATCCATATCTTTTATTTTTATAGATTTTTAAATGTAGAGATGCAGCATCTCATTTATGATATTTGAGGGGCTCTTATTCTGTAATTACACATCAGACAGTCCTGAAACGATGCACCTGATATTGTGGTAAGGTGTACTCTCAATCTGAGGTGAAAGTGGCCTGTGCAATCTATAACTTTTTTAAATATACATTTTTAAAAGGAGAGATGCAGCAGCTTATTTATGAGATTTGGGAGGCTCTTATTTTGTAATTACACATCAGACTGTCCTGAAACGATGCAGCTGAGATTGTGGCAAGTTGTACTGTCAATCTGAGGTGAAAGTGGCCTGTGCAATCTATAACTTTTTTAAATATACATTTTTGAAAGTAGAGATGCAGCAGTTTATTTTTGAGATCTTGGGAGGCTCCTATTTTGTTATTCTGCATCAGACTGTCCTGAAACGATGCAGCTGACATTGTGGCAAGGTGTACTCTCAATCTGACGTGAAAGTGGCCTGTGCAATCTATAAATTGTTTTTAATATACATTTTTTGAAAGTAGAGATGCAGCATCTCATTTATGATATTTGGGGGGCTCTTATTCTGTAATTACACATCAGACAGTCCTGAAACGATGCAGCTGACATTGTGGTAAGGTGAACTCTCAATCTGAGGTGAAAGTGGTCTGTGCAATCTATAACTTTTATTTTTATAGATTTTTGAAAGTAGGTGCAGCAGCTTATTTATGATATTTGGGAGGCTCTTATTTTGTAATTCCACATCAGACTGTCCTGAAACGATGCAGCTGAGATTGTGGCAAGGGGTACTCTCAATCTGAGGTGAAAGTGGCCTGTGCAATCTATAACTTTTTTAAATATAAAATTTTAAAAGGAGAGATGCAGCATCTTATTTATGATATTTGGGAGGCTCTTATTTTGTAATTACACATCAGACTGTCCTGAAACGATGCAGCTGAGATTGTGGCAAGGTGTACTCTCAATCTGAGGTGAAAGTGGCCTGTGCAATCTATAACTTTTTTAAATATAACATTTTTGAAAGTAGAGATGCAGCATCTCATTTATGATATTTCGGGGGCTCTTATTCTGTAATTACACATCAGACAGTCCTGAAACGATGCAGCTGATATTATGGTAAGGTGTACTCTCAATCTGAGGTGAAAGTGGTCTGTGCAATCTATAACTTTTATTTTTATAGATTTTTGAAAGTAGGTGCAGCAGCTTATTTATGATTTTTGGGAGGCTCTTATTTTGTAATTCCACATCAGACTGTCCTGAAACGATGCAGCTGAGATTGTGGCAAGGTGTACTCTCAATCTGAAGTGAAAGTGGTCTGTGCAATCTATAACTTTTATTTTTATAGATTTTTGAAAGTAGGTGCAGCATCTTATTTATGAGATTTGGGAGGCTCTTATTTTGTAATTACACATCAGACTGTCCTGAAACGATGCAGCTGAGATTGTGGCAAGGTGTACTGTCAATCTGAGGTGAAAGTGGCCTGTGCAATCTATAACTTTTATTTTTATAGATTTTTGAATGTAGAGATGCAGCATCTCATTTATAATATTTGGGGGGCTCTTATTCTGTAATTACACATCAGACAGTCCTGAAACGATGCACCTGATATTGTGGTAAGGTGTACTCTCAATCTGAGGTGAAAGTGATCTGTGCAATCTATAACTTTTATTTTTATAGATTTTTGAAAGTTGATGCAGCAGCATGCAGCTGACACTGTACTTTCTGTCTGAGGTGGAACCAGTCTGTGCATTCTAGAACTTTTATTTTTATAGCTTTTCGAATGTAGAGATGCAGCAAGCATATATTATTGTTCTTATTTTATAATATGAGTATTAGAGGGTTTTTATTTTGGTATTCAGCATCAGACAGTAACGGCTGTGTGTTGGGGAAAAAAAGTAGCGTTCGCTGGAAGAGCACTGCATTCAGATCAGTTCTCTGACGGTATTACCGTAATACGCAGTTTATACGCGACCCTAGAAATAACGTGGCGGCTAGATTGACCGTGCTTTTCTACTTGGCGGCTGGCTTGACCGCAGTCGTGTTGCCGCCTGGGCGAGGTCAGGCGCGCGCACTGCACAGACTGTCAGAGTTCTGTGGGGTTTCAATGTTATGCAACATTTTAATGACCTTAATGACACACGAGTTTCAGTTTTCTGAGCCTTTACGAAAATGATTCGGACACTTGATTTGTTCTTTTTGTTGTGCCTAGTTGGTAAGTTATAAATCTTTTTATTAAAAAAAATAATAATAATAATAAAAAATAATAAATAAATCATAAAATACGAAAATTAACATTAAGGTTTAAATATTTACGTGCAGGTGTGTTTGATGTCGAGTCGCATGGAGTGTCAGTGATGGTAGGAGATTCTGTCATTCTGGACTCCAACGCTTCAGAAATAGAGCTGAGGAGTGAGATCGAGTGGAGGTTTAATGGCATTCTCATCGCTAAAGTTATTATGGGCAACCTCACCTATCATGATTATACGAGATTCAAAGACAGACTGACGCTGGACAGAAACGGATCACTCAAAATCAAAGACAGCAGAATAACAGACACTGGAGGATATGAATTGAGTATTACTAGTAATAGGGAGTCTGTCAAGAGATTCAGTGTAACTGTTTATGGTGAGTAGAGTCCTCTCCATATTCCTAATGTAAACAGCAGGCTATTATATCATTCTCTTAATGGTAATATTTCAGGATTGTTTTAATATTTGAATTTACAGATACATTTCAGATATGGTCCAAACTTACTGTTAAAACAGTTTAAAATTTTTAAAACTGTATTTCTTCTTATTATTATTTATAGAGGCATCACCTGTGCACTCTTGAATGCACATTATTGAAACCAGCCTTTTCTATTATGTATAGACTCTTAAAAATAAAGGTGTTTCATGAAGAACCATTTTGTCTAAATGGTTAAATAAAGAACCTTTAACATCTGAAGAACCTTTCTGTTTCACAAAATTTGTGACGAAATAAGGTTCTTCAGATTATAAAACCATAAGAAAGAGATGGTTCTCTTTCTCTTTATATATACAGTACTGTATATACACACTGCATATGTCGAGGCACCACTTCGTTTCCAATGTAGACAGCATAATGCTTGCATCCGGTGTAGACACTTACAAAACATGCAGTGCTGGTCAGGTCATAGTAAACACTCATGCAACATTTTTGTATCTCTTAATGTACTCAGGTTTCATCTTATTTCATGTGTTGCAGCTCCACTATCCATTCCTGTCGTTACCAGTGACATTTCACAGTGTTCATCAGGCTCAGAATGTTCACTTTTGTGTTCAGTTGTGAATGTGAGTCACGTGACTCTCTCCTGGTACAAAGGAAACAGTTTATTGTCCAGCATCAGTGTGTCTGATCTCAGCATCAGTCTCTCTCTACCTCTGGAGGTGGAATATCAGGAGAAAAACAGCTACAGCTGTGTGATCAACAATCCCATCAGCAACAAGACCAAACACGTCTGCATTACCGATCTCTGTCGTTTGTGTTCAGGTTTGTTAGCAGTTATCATTTATTTTCTGAACCAGTCTCTGGTCAGGTACATTTGTGTGATATTAATGTATATGATTTTTACCAGAGTTAGAAAATGTTGTTTCTGTGAATCAGTTCCCTCTTCAGATGAAGTCCATTATGGCGGAGGGACTGAACCTGTGATCCGATTGGTCGTCACTGCTGTGGTGGGTCTGGCTGCTGTGGCTGCGTTCATTGTGCTGGTTTATGACATCAGATCCAGAAGAGATGAACAGGAGAGACACCGATGATGGATCAATAATGAATGGATCAAAACAATAATGAAGCCTTTTCACAGACTTTGATGATGTGTTTCTAGTTAGGCTTTCAGCATTGCAAATATAGTAATTTTTTATATATTCATTTCTAAATATACATATATATATATATATATATATATATATATATATATATATATATATATATATATATATATAATGCTATATATATATATATATATATATATATATATATAATGCTATATTTTGTATTATATTACCTTAGCAGTAAATGGCAATAAAACAAATAGCCAATAAACAGTGTGCTTGTTTTTTGATAAATAATAAAAGCTTAAATATATTTGCTTTTCCACAATGATAAATAGCAGGTTATTCTTTTTTCATTTATTTATTTTATTAGTAGATCCTAAATTGAGTATGGTTTTAAGGAAAGTAATTTAAAAATAATATTTGATTTTATATATTTTTGATCCAAGTAGCTTTATTTGCATCATTAAATAAATAAACATTGCCATAGGACTGGTATCAAATTACACATTCAATTAATTGTATTATTTTCCAAAACCTTTGGTAGCATTTTATGCATGTTGCTGTTATGATTCCTGCCTCGTTTTCCCCATCTTAGTGTTTCAGGACTCTTATTTTGAAGTGTATTCTTGTTCCCATCAGTGCAGGAGTCCAGTTGCACAAGTGTTGCTGTTTTTTTACCCCTTGGTTGGTTGTACGAATTCACCACCAGTTTGACAAAACATAAAATAGATGCAAATCGTCATGATACTATTTGCTTCTTTCTTCCTTTACTGTGAGCATCTGATAATTAATAAAATGTCATTATGATTCAAAGTGAATGCTTCTGGATTTACAAAGGTTTCGTTTGAATTGAATCATAAACCAAAACAAGATAATGCTGCCCAGCCAAGTTTTTTAAATGCCACTCAGTCACACAATTCTATAACGGGGCCTGTTTAAACCTTTTTGTAATCATTAAAACGTTAATATAGTCATGATTTATGTGCATGTATAAAGTGTACATAAATGAGGTAAAAATTGTGTGTCTGCTACAGGATAATCATTCAAAGGATCAACAGTTTATTTTTATTTATTTTTTAATTTAGAGCAAACCAAAGAAGTGTATATGTACAGTACGTATTTGACAGATAACTTAACTCAACCAATCACACTGGATCACATTGGACAGAACAACACAGAGGAAAGATATAATGTATATTTGGAGCAAACAGTACATGGACACCTTGTTCTATTTAACAGGTTTGGTTATTCCAGTAATTCCAATGAAGATGAAACTTAACGCCACAGCATACATTTTTTTATTCTAGATAACTATTCATTGAAAAAGCATTCAGAGCAAATCAAACATGTAGTGTTTCTTTACAAAGTGGCATCACCAACTACTGGCCTGGCATGCATAACGCAGGAAAACATTTCTGCTTTTACTACACCGTTTTCATGTAAACATATCCCAGTCCTATCAGAAATAGAGGTCACACATCGCATTTGTTGAAATAATAATCTCACTTGTTTTTAAAGTCAGCTGGAGCACTCATAGTATGCACAGCAGATATAGCTAAAGCAGCAGGCACCACAGAATGAGGTCATGTAGTGTGAATGCATGTGTGGGCCTTACTGAGCATACAGTCAAGTACATTATACATTAATGTAGCTATACATCCATAGTTTGAAGATAATGAATGAGTTTGAATGGGAAGCATCAACTTCAACTATAGATAGATATATATTTGTTTTCTAATAAAAATTTCTTAACTCTTTTCACAGTGCTATATGGTTGATTCTCAAACTCTATTAATGTGAACTGACTATGACCTACTGCTGTTGGTCATTGTTTAGGTGCTGCCTCATATAGCACTTCAGTTGTTTCACCACCTATAATAAACAGAAAAGAATCACAAGCGTTACAAGGAGAGAGATAAATAGTTCTGATCTACATGTAATGTTAATGCTACAGCTACACAAACCCAAAGATTACAATAAAAGCTGCTAAATAAATGATACATCTTACAGTTATTTATCTTTCAAGCCACATTCATTTCATTTCCATTTATATATATATATATATATATATATATATATATATATATATATATATATATACGTCAAAGTCAAAGGAGATGTTTGAAGTGTTTTGATGTTAAAATACTTATCCCAGTTTAATATACAGAGATGACTATGAGAAATGAATGTTGATAGGTTAATTTCTGAAACTCTGGCTCTGGGACTTACGAAACTTTGACCTGTTTGTTTAAGCACTTAATGTTGAGTCAGAACAGATGGACTCAAACTGCTAATTTAGTCAAGAAATCTCTAGCTTCCCTCTATTAACCAAACATTTTTTGTCATTTGAACATGTCATGTTGACATTCAATGCCATGTTTGAATTATACTCATTTTACTTACTCTTCTTACATGGCCAACATATTTCAAACCAACCCATCTTGAGCCCAATACAGATTCCAGTTCCGATCAGGATTAAGATAACAACAATGCCTGCCAACACTGGACCAGTTGTCTCCCAATGTGAACGCGGGGGGAGCTCTGTAATAGATCAGCAAATATTCCTGCTATTGAAGACATGTGTTGACAAGAGGCAGATTGACATTTTAATTTATTCCTAATGGCTATACATGCATGAACAATAATATGAGGCATTTCATAAGACTGCAGTACCCGGTTCTATGTCTGCCAGTGATCACTAGTGAAAATCCTGCCTCATTTCAAGTACTCTAATGTCACTATTGTTGATGACTGCTGATTTGATAATAAACAACCAACTCAAAGTTGTCCTTCCTCCAGGGGGAGACTGACGCACAAAGGAATCCTTCATTGTGTCGCATTGAAATATCCTCACTTTTTTTTTTTTTTTATAAATCAACCAAAATATTTAAATGATGTAATCATTTCCTCAACCTGTTGTCATTCTAAACCTACTTTCTTCTGGCAAACAAAAATAAGATAAAATGTTCTTTTATGTTCCACAGAAGAAGAAAAGCAATGCCTATTTGGAATGACATGATGGTGAATAAATAATGACAGACATTTCATGTTTTAGGTTAAATATCCTGCAAGCTAGCAACTGTAATTTACAACTGAATAATAATAATGCTTAGAAATTTTGATCGCACTGTTGACTGTACAATTAACGGTAACACTTTAGAATAATGGTCCATTAGTTAATGTTAGTTAATTCATTAATTAACATGAACAAACAATGAACAATACATTACTGTATTTATTAATCTGTTAATGTTAGTTAATGAAAATAGTTATTCATTGTTAGTTCATGCTAATTCACAGTGCATTAAATAATGTTATCAAGCGCAACTTTTGATTTGAATAATGCATTAGTTAATGTTGAAATTAACATCAACTGAGATCATCTAGATAAACCTCTGTATGCTGATTTCCACACTCTGCTTGCCTCTTTTGATCTCAACCGAGTGTCAACTACTGCTACTCACAAATCAGGCAACCAACTGGACCTTATTTATACACAACACTGCTCTGTTGATCATGTTCTGGTTACTCCACTGCATACGTCGGACCACATCCTCCTCACTCTTAACCTCAACATGGTCCCTGACACATCACTTACCCCTCCACATGTCATCTTTAGACGTAACCTACGCACACTTTCACCCTCCCGGCTTTCTGCAATGGTTTCATCTTCACTTCCTTCCTCTAAACTGTTTGCATCTTTGGATGCTAACAGTGCTACCTTCTGCTCCACTCTTACATCTTGTTAAGACACTGTTTGCCCCTTATCTTCCGGGCCAGCCCGTAACACCCCTTCTGCCCCTTGGTTATCTGATGTTCTATGCAAACACCGTTCTAAGCTTAGAGCTTCTGAAAGGGAGTGGCGCAAGTCCAAAAATACTACTGATCTTATTGTGTATCAGTCACTCCTATCTTCTTTCTCTGCTAATGTCTCCACTGCTAAAATGACATACTACCATAACAAAATTAACAATTCGTCTAACTCTTGCATGCTTTTTAAAACATTTTCCTTACTTCTTTGTCCTCCTCCTCCCCCTCCTGCTTCATCTCTAATAGCTGACGACTTTGCAACGTTTTTCATTAATAAATTAAACACATTGGTGCACAATTTTCCACACCACAATCAGTCAAGCTCATTGTAATAATAAAATCTCCATACTCAACGGGAAGAAGGAGGCGGGAACCGGCGCACAATCAAAATGAAATTTTAATAATCACAAAATAAACAAAACAGCACATCAGCCCCTCACGGACGACTGATGCACGCAAATAAAAAGCAAAACATAAAATAAGGCCCAGGCCTGGTCCTCTCTCGCCCTTCACTATCGTCGCTCCAGTTTTATATCCTTCCATCTCCTCTGTGGGACTCGAGACCGGCGGTGGGGCGCAGGTGTCGCGGATTTCCCAATCACTCTACTGGCCTCGCTCGTTCCCACATCTCTCGGCCCCGCCCCACTCGTCACATTCATATCACCAGAAAACTTACACTCATTTACATCCTTCTCTTCACTCTCTGAGGCAGAAGTCTCAAAACTCATCCTTTCTAATCACCCTACTACTTGCCCGCTTGATCCTATTCCATTTCATCTGCTTCAAGCCATTTTTCCTTCAGTTGTACCTGCACTCACTCACATCATCAACACATCCCTCCACAATGGTGTTTTTCCCTCATCATTTAGACAGGCACTCCACTATTACTATAAATCCACTACTTTAAGAAACCCAACCTCAACCCATCTCTTTTAGAGAACTACAGACCAGTTTCCCTTCTTTCTTTCATTGCAAAAACACTTGAACGAGCTGTGTTCAACCAAGTCTCTACATTTCACACACACAACAACCTCCTTGACAGCAACTAATCTGGCTTCAGAAGTGGACATTCAACTGAGACTGCCTTGCTCTCAGTTGTTGAAGCTCTAAGACTGGCAAGAGCGGAATCCAAATCTTCAGTACTTATCCTGCTTGATCTGTCCGCTGCTTTTGACATGGTTAACCACCAGATTCTCCTATCAACCCTATTGGCAAAAGGCATCTTAGGAACCACACTTCAATGGTTTGAGTCTTACCTATCAGATAGGTCCTTTAAAGTATATTGGAGAGGTGAGGTGTCCAAGTCACAACATCTAACTACTGGGGTGCCTCAGGGCTCAGTTCTTGGACCACTTCTCTTCTCTGTCTACATGGCATCATTAGGTTCTATCATTCAGAAAAATGGCTTTTCATACCACTGCTATGCTGATGATTCTCAACTCTACCTTTCATTCCATTCTGATGATGCGATGGTAGCTATTCGCATCTCAGCTTGTCTAACAGACATTTCTTCCTGGATGATGGACCATGACCTTCAACTCAACCTTGCCAAGACAGAACTGCTTGTGATTCCAGCAAACCCATCGTTTCATCACAATTTCACCATCAAGTTAGGCACATCAACCATAACTCCTTCAAAAACAGCCAGAAGCCTTGGAGTTATGATTGATGATCAGCTGACTTTCTCAGACCACATTGCTAAAACTGTCCGATCCTGCAGATTTGCTTTATTCAACATTAAGAAGATCAAGCCCTTTCTTTCGGAACATGCTGCACAACTCCTTGTTCAAGCTCTTGTTCTATCCAGGCTGGACTATTGCAATGCGCTCCTGGCAGGTCTTCCAGCCAATTCTATCAAACCTTTACAATTAATTCAGAACGCGGCAGCAAGATTAATTTTTAATGAGCCAAAAAGAATACATGTCACACCTCTGTTTATCAATTTGCACTGGCTTCCAATAGCTGCTCGCATAAAATTCAAGGCATTGATGTTTGCCAACAAAACTACCACTGGCTCTGCACCCATTTACCTAAATTTGTTACTTCAGACTTATGTGCCCTCTAGAAGCTTGCGTTCTGCAAGTGAATGTCGCTTGATTGTGGCATTCCAAAGAAGCACAGTCACTTTTATGGAATTACCTGCCCAACTCAATCCGAGCAGCTGCGTCCTTAGCCCATCTTCAAGAATCGGCTTAAAACACATCTCTTCCATCTTTATTTGACCCTCTAACTTTAACACTCACTATTCTAATTCTATTCTTAAAAAAAAAAAAATCTAACTACCTTTCTAATCTTTTTGTATTCTATTTTATTTTCATTAATTATGCAATTGTATGTGTGTGTGTATGTGTAATGACCTCTAACACTAGCTTGCTCTATTCTTTTTTTATTCTATGTTTTCTTTTTATTTATTATATTATTTAAAATCCCATGCTACGTGTACTGTGTTAACCTAACTGAGACTTGTTATAGCACTTATTTATCATTGCTCTTTTTGTTGTTTTTGATTGCTTCCACTGTCCTCATCTGTAAGTCGCTTTGGATAAAAGCGTCTGCTAAATGAATAAATTTAAATGTAAATGTAATAAATGCTGTAGAAGGATAGTTCTTGCTTAGATCATATTAACTAAAGTAGTTAACTAACATTTACTAATGGACCATTATTCTAAAGTGTTACTCAATTAACAATAAATTTTTGTCTGCATTAATGCAAAATAAGATAAGAATCTGAGCATTTAAACCGTTCTCTATTTGGTAGGGGTTTACATAAAAAATATATAATTTGATAATTGTGGAACCCAACAGATTCATAAAAAAAAACAATACATGATAGAAAAATCTAAAGCACTCACCACTAACTGCAATATGGAATTTCTTGTGTAAGATCATGCTGCTGTTGTTGATCTCCAGATCATAGTCTCCAGAGTGTTCAGTTTGGATGTTTCTGACGGTGAGGTCTCCAGTATGATCATTCAGTTTGATCAGGTTTTTCCATCTAGCATCAGTAGTGCCATTTAATCCATTAACTTGCTCGAGACCATCGACGGTCCCGAGGTTAGTAAGTTTACATTTACTGAATGATTTTACTTTCAAAATCTTAATTAATATAGACTTACAATATGTCATATGACAGTTTAAAGGCTCAGGATTCTAATATACGTGACCGTGATATTATAACAATAATATCATTCGCATTTGTATTAGGATTTCGTATAAATACACGCAACATTTAAATAGTGAGTTCTAAACTGTTTTTGTTCAGAGACCATGACGGATAAATTCAGTCACGCAAATATCAGTGTAGTGTTCAAGATAACTATTTAAAAGAAAAAATCAGTTAGACTTTTTATTAAAAAATTCAAAATTTAAGACAAATATTGAGGTGACATTTGTTTGGATTAAGTAATATTTCTCAAGGGACAATTACATTTCTTTTTTATTTTACATCAAATTTTGCACTCTGAGGTTGTTTCAGTAATAAAACCCTATATTATTATATTTGTTTGAGTCTTACGAATAAAATAAACCCGGCCTCAGCATTTTTTCTGCAGCACTGATTGGTCGGAGATTCAAAACGCTCTAATAGTGTAACCTCCAGAAATGCCCAACCCAATCTTCACTGTGCACAGTCAGTCAATGCAACGCTAGTTCAAATTTTGATGGGTGTAAAACGACACCAATAAATGATTACAGAGAATTATGTGGATTGTTTAGATTCTTCAGTTAGCCATATGTAGATTTTTAAGAATAGAATTTCTCATTGAGAATATTAGTCTTAATTAGTCTTACTGAATGTTAACTGAAATGTTACTTGTTCAGTAATTTACCTTTTATTAGGCCACTGGCATCATAAAAAAAAAGTAAATTCTACTAACTGTATTCGAACAGGTTTTCTCAAGCACCCCCCTCATCTTCCATTGGTTACTTAAACATTAAGTCCTGCACTAACCTCACTCCAATGGCTAAGTCAATGTTGCTCTGTCAAGCTGATTGTGATGCTCAAACAGGTTTTGAAAACAGCGCAATGTCATTTTCTTTTCCAGATATTCCTTTTTCAGTAATATCTACAAACGTCTCACTTAGACATGACCCTGCCTATTAAACTGGGAGATAAAAAAAAGACAATTTAACACTGAGAACACATCACTTTTAATTCGTAAAGTCTATGTGAAACTAAATTTGCAACCCATTTTATTGCAACTGATTTTTATCCAATATGGTGCATTGCTAAGTGAAATAGTACATCCAATGAGGAACCAATGGGACCCAGCCTGATTTTATACATCAGAATGGATTAGATGGTAAAAAGTGGGTGTTCCTTTTCAGAATTGGAGCCTGATTTGAATGTGAGTTACAGCTATTCTTAAAACACTTGTATTAAGTGCTCTTTTTAAAAGTAGCATTCTTCAAGAAGAAAAGCTCAGATGAACCTAATTTTCAGTGGCTCCGTCTTCTAATTTGATATATAACGTGGTCAGTATTGTGGCTTTGGCTTCATTGCTTTTAAAGTTGCTCCGACACATTTCCATTTATTTACTCCTAAATCCCTTTCATGGAAATAATTTAATTATTACTTGTCAAAATATTTAAACTTCTCTTAATTTATGTCTACACTGCAATAATAATTTCGGATACTTGAGCAACGAACTCTTAACTAGTATCTTTCTAAAGAGCCCTCAGTTATGTCTGTAGTCCAGAGGGTTCATGAACTGTGACGGTTTTAGTTTGTGTAGGCCAGGTTTATGTTTGAGCTCAACTAGTGAGGGCGACAGTTAAATGGTTAAGTGAGCAATGAGAGTGCCTTGGCCTCCAAACTTCCACACAATCTGATCACCTCCTTGTATTTTAATAACACCAGTGTTTAGAGTGACCGAATCTCCCTCCATCAGTGACACTGACTGCACATCATCTGTCACAGCAACAAACACATGAACAATTTTAGGAAAGAGTTAAACATCACCATACTGTGCGGCTGGATTGCATTGAGTCTATTAACTCTCTCGCCCCACCTATTCATCTTTTGGACTGGCTTTTCATAAATATGTAATATTAACTGAACTGAAAATTGTTATAAAATCCATCTCTGAAATCTTATTTAGTATGCATTTAGCTTTAAACTTCTGTTCTACCTGATAATATTATTTGTATGACATTTTTTTCTATTGCAAGTTTTGCTCAGAATAAGCAGACTGTACACTGTCTTTTCCATGTGCCGTTTTTATTTTTAACTATTTATTTTACAGATGAAAAATCCAAATCAATCTCTAAAAGGTGACACCTGATCAATTTTCAGTACATAAACTGTTCTCAAGCAATTAAAAGTGCACTAAGCGATTTCTGAGAAACACTGAATATGGTCTTGACCGCCTGCCTGGTCTCACGGCAGGTGGCTAATTGGTATGAATTTGTATGACCTCATTTGTATAAATTCATATGATTTGTGCTAAATCAGACGTATTTCACGAGTTGCACAATTCGTATGAATTTGTACGAATGACGTACACCTAACCCCGCGCCTAAACTTACCAGTCACTGGGGTCTAGACAAAGCGTACGAGTGAGTTTGTATGAATTTGTACGAATTAGCCACCTCGTAAAATATGTACGAATTGGTCGTGAGATAGCGTCGAGTCTTGAATGAATGGAATCAAATAATTAATTAACACCTTCGTTCCACCTTCCCCAAAACACATAATGAGAGTGTGAATGTCTCTTCAATTTGAATTGACTCAAAACTGTTCTGTTACTATTGAAAACCAGTGTTGGGAAGTAACTAGTTACAGTAATAATTGTACTTTTTGTAGTAACTGGTAGAGTAACTTATAACTAATACGATTTCAGTTACCATCCCTAAAAAAGCTCTTTACTTAGTTACTTATGCCTCAACCCCTACTGATTTGAAGTCCAACAATCCAATAATTCCTTGATTATTTGCATAATTTGAATGATTTGACAGGCTCATGAATCCGCCAGTGCAGCAGGCAAGCTTAGGATGTGGAAAGTCTTACATTCAGGGGATGGGAATATTGCAATTACTTTGATTTTGTTCAATAAAAGATAGTTATGGCAATGCATGGCTGGCAAGGCATGGCTTGCCCAGCCACATCTCTGTCTCCCTGATATCTCCCTGATATAAATTGTTTTAGAAAACAAAAAATTTAATATATACTTATGTTATGTCTTTAGGTATAAATGAACCATGAAATATAATCGTAAATGGTTATCAAAGAAATTATAGCTAAAATTAGCTTCAAGCTACACAATTAAAATGAGAATAATACAAGAGAATACAGCACTTTTATTTAAACGTGACTATTAATCACTATCAATTGAGCGTTTGTAATAACATCTTCTAAAATGTTGCTAACAACATATTTCTGCCTCATCATTTGGCCAAATGGCCTTCCAGCTCTTGTCTCCCTTTATTGCTGTAAACCTTTCCAATATTAATGCGCTCCCTAAAGATTTTGCCTGATCAAAAGCCTTCTTTTTCCGGTGATATTCTCCTGATCTTTTCTCTTTTGTAATGTCTCTCAGCCCTCTCTCGATCTACAGTCTTTCTTAAAATCTCTAGGACTGCCCGTGACTAAAAAGGTTCCTAGTCGACCATTAGTTATTAATTTATGCTAGTACTTACTTGGTCAGGGGTGAAGTATTAAACCATAATAAGGAGCATTTAAAATATAAATAAAGCTCTCAGTGAACGCATAAACCTGATTATAGAGAGACCACATCACTTCACATAAACTTTCTGAGATCAGAACACAAACAAATTGGGCTAAATAATCTATAAATAATAATCTATAAATAATCTATAATGGAAATAACAGAGAAATAAACAAGTTTGCTCAAGTTGTCGGGGAGAAGTAAGCTTGCGTCTTGCTCACAATTTACACAACCACTGCTGATTGGCTACAAGTGTTTTGGGGTTCGGTCCAATCCACTTTCAACACTGTTTCTCTGAAATCACATACTGCACTTTGAATCTAGGTAATTATCAGTTTACAGTTATTATAAGACAGTTACTCACCACGGACAGTAACACTGAATTTCTTCGAGATCTCAGTTGTGCTCTTGATCTTTAGTTGATAAAGTCCAGTGTGTTCAGTTCTGATGTTTTTGATGATCAGAGATCCAGTCTGTCTGACCAGCTCCAGTCGGTCTCTGAATCTCTCATTATCATTGGCAGAGAAAATTGCAGCCGCTTCGTTCATTTTAGCTATAATAGAGTTATCATCTCCAAACATCCACAGTATGGTATCATCTCGCTTTATTACAGTAATGTTAGTGTCTAAAACGACAGAATCTCCCTCCATCACGACCACCGTCTTCACTCCATCTGCCACAGCAACAAACACATCTGTAGAACAAACATGAGAAGCATTGCAAAGAGAAATTTTAAGATTTGTGCCATCTATTATTATTGTGTAGTTTTTGTAAACACAAATTTACTGTGTAACTAAATTTCAACCATAGTCCCTGCATGGAAGGCACAAATAGGCCTAGGCCTATACTAGGCCCTATCCATTATAACTAGTAAAGGGAACAGAAAACATACTCATTCCAGAATATTGCTCTATCCTTGCCATGTTGTGTTCATCATTGGTTTTGACATGGCCAGATGGAGAAACTGGAAAACACACAAAATATATATATATATATTTAGACACACACACACACACACACACGCACACGCACACGCACACGCACACGCACACACACACACACGTCTCAAACTTGAATAGGCTATTTTTTTCATATTAATCTCATACAAATAAACTGTAAACTGTGCACATGTGTGTCTAGTAAAAAAGAGTGCTAATGAAAAAAAACCTACACGACGACCAGAGTGAATTACATTTATTTATTACACAGCTTTTATCCACGAATGACACGCAGATTATTACAGGCGGTCAGCGCCCTCTAGTGTCTCTGATCACCAAACACATACAGTACATACACAACTACCTTACCCTCGAAATACATTCGCATTGGTTTGCTCGAGTGTGATTTATCACAACAACGTCCATTTGAAGTAATACACGTTTGTATGTATTAAAACACTGGAGATATTGACGTTAGAAGATATCAGCGCGTGCTCATTTCCTGTTTCTGGCTTATATTGAAACCGAAAGTGTTGAATATGAATAAAAATAGGCGAATACAAATCAAGGGGACTTACCGTCCAGGAGTAATAAAATCCAACAAATGAAGGAAAGGTTCCTCATAATTATATGTCGTTTCTGACCGCATCTAAACTGAATGAGAACCGTGATTCATCAGTATTCTAAGAACGGACTCGTAGCGAACAGTCCAAGTCACGTGATTTCCGCGAAAGAGGACGCGTTACGTCATACCATTCCGAAGTGTTTCTACGTGAACCTAGACTGGGTCAAAAAGTTCGTGGCATAAAATAGTCTTTTTATTTGGGTTTGTGATAATTTTGGGGGGCTTACTTCTGAAATGAAGTTTAATAGATTTTAAAAATTGTTGAGTGTCCAGGGGCCAGTAAATAATGACCTAGTAAGAAAAATTTTGTTATTTTATGCTATGTTTATTCACCAGCAATAGCCATCATTAGCTATTCTAGAGAAGCCACATGTGAGCCCTACATTTATCAAAAACAGTGTTAAATATATTTACATATACATATTACAGCACATATTTAAGAACAGTTCTTAAGTTATAAAATTGCCCATGAGAATGTAAAAAACAAATAATTAAAAACATATTTAATTGAAATAATAAATTATATTTGATTCTTGAAAACTGGGTGGTTGTGTTGATGGCTAATAGTTGTTTTTAAAGGGTCTTTCTCAGGATGTAGACTACTTACTGTATCAGAAAAGTAAGTACTCTGTCTACACAAACCGAGAGCCCATAGACACGTTTGTCATATTTATAAAAAAAAACATTTGTCATTGTACAATGTGGCTAAAATTATTTTCAAGATTTGAAAGTATCCATCACAGTTTATTTGTAATTTGTGCTCTTGTTCAACACTTTGACATTTGTTTGTTCTTAATTAAATATTGTTTCAAATACCACAGGAGTCTTTTTAACTGTCAGTTTATTTCCTTTATTCTCTCTTTCCAGCTCTCCCACCCATTACTGTTTTTATCACTTCTCAAAATCCTTTATAATCATCTTCTGATAGCTCACAGAAAATAAGAACCCTGTCACCATTCAGTTACCCTCATGTAATTTTAACTTTCTTCCTTTCTTTTGTCTCTGGGACATAAAACATGTTATTTTAAAGACTGTCGACAAGTGGTTTTAGTGGTACCTCAGCACAGTTGTACAACTCTCATGAGAACCACAGAATAAAAATAAGAACTGACAACTCCCTTTCTATGAAACATAACATTTGATTATATGATTTAAAAAAAATATATATGTATATATATATGTATATATATATTATTGTCTGGAAGCTGGGCTAAATGAGTAACACAGGTCAGACCCTCAGTCACCTCTCAGATACCACATACAGACATTGTTTGTAACATAAATACTGGAATAGATGCACTAGTTAAAAAAAAAAAAAAAAAAACTACTATTTTGTTCATTATATGGTAAAAGAGGAGGAGATTTGAAATCCACCCATTCACTGTATATTTACAATGTGCCAATGTATTACATTCGAAGGGGCAAAAGAGATGATTAAAATAGATAAATAAAAAAGTCTATCAGTGAAAGCAAACGCATAAAATTAAAATAAGGAGTAAATGAGGTCCATTCGCACATCAATTATCAAAGCTTTACTGTATTACATACAGAGTATAATGTAACAAACACAATGAAATTTACTTAGATGGGTTTTTTTTCAATATTGTTTATAAGACAATACTGTATGTGCATTATCAGACAGATGGACATCGGAGAAATTCCCTAGATCTTTTGACATATAAGTGGTCATAAAACATACTGTGAGTTTCAGAACTCAAAACTTTTTTGTGAGTCTAAAAACAGATGTTTAAGCCAACCTGCCAAAATGACCGGTTGTTTGGAATGCGTCACTTTATGATGTACTAGTGCGGCTAAAGAAGCCACAGAAGAAGATCAACTTCTGCATCACTGCCTGTTTAGCCCTGCTCACCGTTCTGCACATGAAGTGGGTAAGTAATGAAAGAGTCAAAGGCATGTTTACACAGAAATTAAATGATAAAGATTGCTCTGAAGGCAAGACGTTGTGCAGTGCCAAGTTCTGAAAAAAAAAAAAAAAAACTTTGCATTGCCTTCCTTCTGATCCAAACATTAGGAAAGAGTGGAAGTTTTAGCGTCTTTATTTCTAATGAAGATCCAGTCTGCATCAGTATTAACTTTGTCCTTTGTTCACCTTAAAGGGGTCATGACATGATAAATCAAATTTGCCTTGAATAAAAACAGGCTACTCTAATCCAAATATAAATCATATGCATATATCACATTCCCACTTATTTCACCAAATAGGCTAACTGTTACGGAGGATGTGCTAAAACGTATGTGCAAGTATTTGGAAGGCAACGGCAGCCAGTTTTGTGTCTTCATTTTCCAGGTCTTTCCTAAGTTACTGTCTTAGGAATGACTGTCTTAGGATGACAGGGGAGATGACAAACTCTTGAAGATGTGGAACGCTGCCTTCAGAGAGATGAGGTGGGTCTGAGGACAGCCAGGGCCACCCTGTCCCGCGGCATCAGAAAGGCTAAGAGACAGTACTCCAGGAGGTTAGCCCATCAATTCAGTGACAGCAGAGACACTCAAAGACCGTGGCAGGGGATACAGACCATTGTGGACTACAAGCCCCCACCACAGACCTGTGACTGCAACATCTCCCTGCTGAATGAGCTGAACACCTTCTACGCTCGCTTTGAGGCACAAAACAGCACAACTGCACAGAAGACTCCACCTCCTCCCGGCGACCACGTGATGAAGCTGACCCCACTCCGAGTCCTGACAATAATTCCTGGGTGTGTAATGAGAGACTGTGCAGCGGAACTGACTTATGTCTTCACAGACATTTTCAACATCTCACTAAGTCAGGCTGTTGTCCCCACATGCTTCAAAGCCACCACCATAATTCCAGTCCGGAAGATGCCGTCTCCATCCAACTTCAAAGACTACCATCCTGTTTCACTTACTCCTATTATCATGAAGTGCTTTCAATTGCTAGTCGTGCATGAACCACATCCTGCCGCAAGTCATTTCAATGCATGTTGAGGGCAGCTGAGAAAATCATTGGTGTCTCTCTCCCCTCCATCCAGGACTTTTGTGGATCCAGTCTCACCCACAAAGCCTTCTGCATCGCAGATGATCCCACACACCAGCCACACAGCTGCTTTCAGGGAGGAGACTGCAGATGCTCCAGGCCAGAACCAGCCGACTGAAGGACTGCTTCATTCATCAGGTTGTCAGGAAGCTGAACTCCCTCCGGACATTGTCGAACAATTGACAATAAAGCTTTGAGTTCTGGTGAACTCATTTCACCAGTAGAGGTCAGTATCACCTCAGGTCTGGTCATCGATTACAGCTCATTCAGGTTAAGATAAAGAGATGGGAATATTAATTGAGCCTTGTACAACATTTCCCCTATACTTCCGGATTTTCTCTTCTGATGCTCTATATTTACTTGTTTCCTATGTTGGATTAATATTGCTATGGATATTGATATGCTAATTCTCCATGTAGTCTTTTTCATATCCTCAGAAGCTACTATATATTGAGTCTATGATACTGGATAGAACAGTTAATAGTTTAGACAGACAAAAACACGACAAAACCAGACACCTCATTCAATCTCAGTTATGTATGAGGTAAAATATATTTAATTAGGCATTTAAAAGATTGAAAACATAGAATGCCCCAAAAAGAATCAATATATAGATATAATCATATATATATATATATATATATATATATATATATATATATATATATATATATATATATATATATATGTGTGTGTGTGTGTAAACAGTTGAGACAAACCTTTCTCGATTTAAAAGAGAGAGAAAAAATAAATATCAGATACATGTCTCACTTAAAAGTGTTAAGGCCCTGATATACTTTAAGTTAAATTGACGAAAAACTAACAAACATGATGTGATTTTGAAACATTCTGATCAGCTATGAGTAAAAACAAGACCACACTGCTGCTGATTATTGAAGTTGTACTTACGATCAAAAGTCTGTTTCCTGAAATTGAAGATCTGGTGTTTTTCAAATGTCACAGCTGCAGTAAATATCTTCCCAAATTCAAAGCACATGTGATCCTCTTTTCTGGTGAATTTTTAAGATACACAGCTGACTAAAACTCTTTCCACATGTAAGACTTCTCCTTTTTGTGAACATGCATGTAGATTTGTACCTCTTTGTTCACAGTTAAACAGTCTTTCTCCAGAGTGAGAATGCATATGTAATTTAAGAGTGTATGCATGTGTAAAACTCTTCCAGCACTGATCACATAAGTATGGTTCCTCTCCAGTGTGGATTTTCAGGTGATCATTAAAGCTTCCTTTTTGTGTAAAACATTTACCGCATTGATCACATTTGTAATGCTTCTCTCCAGTGTGGGTCCTCACGTGTATTTTCAGAGTCCCAGTCTGACTGAATCTCTTGTCACAGTGTGAACACTTGTAAGGTTTTTCTCCAGTGTGAACTCTCTGGTGCCCTTTCAATGCATCAGATCTAGTAAAGCTCCTGCCACAATCAAAGCAAACGTGATCCTTCACACCGTTGTGTCTTTTTTTATTTTAAAGAGGTCATATGATGTTTCTAAAAAGAACATTGTTTTGTGTAATGAAATGTGTTCATGCAGTTTAAGGTTTAAAAAACACATTATTTTCCACATACTGTACATTATTGTTTCTCCTCTATGCCCCTGCCTTTCTGAAACACGTCATTTTTTAGAAAGCTCATCAGTCTGAAAAGCAAGGTGTGGTCTGATTGGCCATCTATCCAGTGCATTGTGAATGCCTCAAGCAAGTGACCAAAATGTTACGCCCTTTACTATACTGTGATGCATGTCCTGGTCAAAACACCAACGTGACAAGACAATAACAATAAAACCAACTGCAAACAAGGTATTTTTTGTTCATTGTTCCAAACATCCCTACTCCCTAAATCTGTTGAAGTTTACCTCACTTTGGAACATTAAATCACAGATTTGCATTGCACTGCGTCTCCACAAATGGATAAGTGTGACACCATATACCTCTAAATAAATTAAGAGTTTGGTTCCAAAATGAGATAATTGCCATTTATACACACACACACACACACACACATATATATAATATAAAAGTAAAAAGTAGATGAGGAAAACTAGGATGCCGGTTGTATTCAAAGTGCCGCCATTACTGTCTAAAGCGCATGGTGCACTGTGATTGGCTGTTATTGTTTACAGTGTGTGGAATGGTGCGCTGTGATTGAATGAGTGGATATAATAAATGTATTCTTGTGAAAACTCTGCGATCAGCACTCAAGGAGGAAAATTTGATGCACCATATTCCCCTTGTAAACTTAATTTCTGCTTAATGAATATAGAGAGATTATACTATAGCAATATAAACATGCACCAATAATAATAATAATAATAATAATAATAATAATAACATTTAAAAGTAAAAGAGAAACTTTTAATGCATAACTTAACACATACTCCTAATTTTCTATGGTTTGGCCAAACACCACTATTAAATAAAGTGCATTCCTCCAGGCATTGCATTCAGTTTGTAGGATCAGGAAAGAAGAGACAATGGGTCTGGGGTGGAGGTTAATAGTCTTTTATTAATGTCACTTATCTTCAGTTGTCAGATGAGAAGTGGTGTAGAACACAGAAATCACTGCTACATATATCTCCCTCTCTGTTTGCTCAAGCATTAGCATACTTCCCAGTTCCTGGTAGCAACATGTACTTGTTGATCAGTTCTTATCAGAAACATAGGAGGTAGTTCAGCCTTGCATATAAAACTATTACACAGTATGAAAAGACTAAAGTATGAATATAAAAGTATATATGACTCTACATTTACAATACGCAAATACATAATATAGTACAAAAAGCAAGATGATAACTGTTAAGTAGAAAGCATTATAGACTGCTGACTGTGAAAGCAACAACTTCAAATATGGGGATTTTGGGTATATAAATGCTGTCAACTGGCAATACTAAAGATTACTTATTCTGGGTTGATGTAGAGAACTGACTCCATCTTATATCAAAGCATTGTCTTATGTACAGAAAAAGGCTATTTGCTCATGATGAGACAGAAGGATACATAACAAATTTAAATAAATATATTTTGTATATAAAATGTAAGAAAATAAATTGCAATACAAATGTAAAGATTAAAAATAACATTTTGATAGGACTCGTATATGTAGCCCACAATAATTAAATGCAATCTTAGACTATCAGTTTGTATCATTATGGACGAGTTTAATCCAAACATCATTATGATGTAGACCTTAAACTGAATACTACATTAACAATAAGCATTTAACATTACTCACATGCTTCTATTAATACTGCATTATTTAATTTTAAGGTCTGAGAATTTTCCACCTGTAAACTCGATTTGTTAAGCAGCTATTTGAAGTTGTAGTAGCTGTAAGTTTGGCATTTCAGAATTTCTTAATTGCGGTTTAGCAATGTCTCTGCAAAATTACTACCACACATACTGATTTCTTACAGTACTAAATGGAGAACCTGCTGAGAATTCCTCATCCAACAGTGACCTTTTCTTTTTCTGTTGATTCCACAGGATCCTCCTGAGCTTTAGTCAAGGATGTTAACCACCCACCAAAACTACCAATGTAGTTCACACCAGCTCTCCAGCTGAGCAAATGCTCTTTCTCCAGACTGTGAAGAGGAACCAGAAGAGAACAAAGGTGTCGAGTAGAACAAGTTTGAAATAGTTACTATATTTTGTTTACTTTGAGTGCAAAGTAGACTTTAAAAAAATATTACATTTCTGTAATCAGTTTGGTTACTGATTTTAAACTATTTGACACACATTTTAAAACAATATTTGTTTGACATATAATAGATTTAAAGCAATTTACATGATGCTTGTTTGTGTAACTGTGACTGCAATAAAAGGATGTTTACTCACTTCAATTCACAGTTTGAGTCTCGTAGCACATCAATGATCTGCTGTTTTGAGCCTCCTATTTTATTATTACTCAGATCAAGCTCTTTTAGAAACTGCAGTGCTTTTGTTTCAGCCAAAGTCTGAGCCAAACAATCAACATCTGTAATGCCGCAGTCATTTAGACTAGAAAGACAAACAGAGGAAGAGAAATTATTTTTACTTTCACCCCGAGTGTTGAACACCCAGTTACTGATGTGCACTTGCACTGTTGTTTCAGCAATGCAAGTGTTACTCCCTGTCAGTCAACCACTGACAATGCAGTTCATTTTCAAACCATAGATGGTGATCACTGGACAGCAGTTTCCTTGAAAACCCGCATAAACAAAATAGACTGTACTTTCTGTTTCTTCACATAGAAGAATGGAAGTCAAACAGTGTTTTCAAACAGGCATTTAGCTTTTTTTAGTCTCTATAATGTTTACAGAACAACACTAAATACTTAAATATGTAGTATTTATTTTCAAACATTTATTTTTACTTAAGCATTCACATTTCACACTAAAACATGAAAATATATTTTATATTATTTAACAACATAGCTGTGTACTTTTGCACTTTAATCTGTTTGAAACATTTGATTAATCCACTATTTTGTGTACTGTTACATTGTATTTCAAAATCACTTATGTTTAAAAAATGTTGTTTACATATTGTTGATTTGATATTTAATCTTTAGACAAAATATAAAAGATAAAACTTTGTGTACTATGTGTTTTATGTTTTGTATGTTTTATGTTCACGCCTTGCCCCGGTTCCTTTTTTCCCAGACGTGCATGTGGAGATGATGAAGTCGTGGACGGACCCTTTTTTTCATCCAGAAGCCGCTCGTCTGCTTCTTTCATTCTCACTACCATTGAAGGCAGGGTGGCTATGGGGTACATTGACATTCCAAGGTGGAGAGTGCTGTTGCAGTATTGTGCCCTCAAAACGCTGCCACTTGGAGAAATCGTCCTCGTCTCCCGTCCAAAGCCTATAAGCTGACAGTGGCTCTCACCCAAAGCTTAAAGTGCTGTGGGCCAAGCCACCTCTGTCATGTATGCCATGGCAATCCTACAGATCCACCGAGCCAAGGCACTCAAATAAATGCACAAAATCTAGTATCGACCGGGGGTTGATCCAGGAGCTGCGTTCGGTGACCATCTTTGCTCTCCAGTCGATAAAGGTCATGGTGCAGTCCCTCAGAAAGGCGATGTCCAATCTTGTGTCCTTAGAGCGCCATCTTAAGGGGAAGTCGTGGCCTAATGGTTAGAGGGTTAGACTCCCAATCGAAGGGTTGTGAGTTCGAGTCTCGGGCCGGAGGGAATTGTGGGTGGCGGTAGTGCATGAACAGCTCTCTCTCCACCTTCAATACCACAACTTAGGTGCCCTTGAGCAAGGCATCGAACCCCCAACTGCTCCCCGGGCGCCGCAGCATAAATGGCTGCCCACTGCTCCGGGTGTGTGCTCACAGTGTGTGTGTGTGTGTGTGTGTGTTCACTGCTCTGTGTGTGTGCATTTCGGATGGGTTAAATGCAGAGCACAAATTCTGAGTATGGGTCCACATACTTTCATTTTAGCTGAATGTCACTTTCACTTCACTTCACTTCACTTCACTTTCACTTCATCTAAGGTGGAGATCCATATAAGGTGGACTGTACATGCACTCCCCCACCCACAATTCCTCCCGGCCCGAGACTCGAACTCACAACCTTTTGATTGCCAGTCCGACTCTCTAACCATCATAAATCTTAAATCATCTTAAAACTGATTAAATTGTAGACCAGGTTGTCTACAGTCACGTGCAGCCACATCTTGGGACAATCATGCAACCAAAGTGCCTTCAATAGAGCTCATGTTCCTCTGAGAATGGCAACTCCACTCTGAGATGGTCCGGCTGTTCTGGAGTCAATTTGGGGAAGCTCAGGAAAACCAAGTGGCCTCCCAGGAGTCTTTGGTGGACCAATTTAAGTGATTAACAGCATGCTTCAGTTTCTTTTGTTAGGGTCCATATGGTCATGGAAAAGTCATGAATTTTAAAACCATCAATTTACAGGCCTGGAAAAGATTTGGAAATGGCTTGGAATTTTATTTCACAAATCTCTGTATAAATGGGGAAGTCGTGGCCTAATGGTTAGAGGGTTGGACTCCCAATCGAAGGGTTGTGAGTTCTAGTCTCGGGCCGGATGGAATTGTGGGTGGGGGTAGTGCATGAACAGCTCTCTCTCCACCTTCAATACCACGACTTAGGTGCCCTTGAGCAAGGCATTGAACCCCCAACTGCTCCCCGGGCGCTGCAGCATAAATGGCTGCCCACTGCTCCGGGTGTGTGCTCACAGTGTGTGTGTGTGTGTTCACTGCTCTGTGTGTGTGCATTTCGGATGGGTTAAATGCAGAGCACAAATTCTGAGTATGGGTCACTGTACTTGGCTGAATGTCACTTCACTCACTCACTCACGTATAATGGAGCTATATTTAATCAGGTCCTGAATTTCAGTGGGGGACTGTGCATGTGTAGGCCATAGTTTTACTCATTCCCGCAGCTTTAAATTTTATAATAAGGTAAATTCCTTTATTCAATATAGTAGGTTACATGAGTAAATAAATACACAGAAATTAGATTAGTTACATTAATTCAGTCATTTGAAAACCGCATGAGTGATTAAGATGTACCACGTCTTGTCTCTTTCACTCTCTCATCGTCGCATCCAAGATTTTCGCTCACATTTTGGGACAGTTGACAGAACTGTCACTTAGCTAATCAGGTCATTGTTGCATTGTTGCAAAAAATTTATCATATGCACATATTTTTAAGTATTTTTAAGCAATTTTGTACTTGCATGCTCCAGAGGCTGTATTCTGTGTGATCACAGCCACGCCAAAGTGCACATGTAAAGCTACATGTAAAGCTGTCGTGTCTTTTGTGCACTCAAGTTCATTATTTCAAATGTGAGGCTATCGCAGGCTATCGCAGCACATCATGATGCAGTGGACAGCCGGTCCCTTGGAAAGCATGATCTGGTCATGAGGTTCTTGAGTGGTGCCCTCCGTGGATCTCTCTATTGTCCTGACTAGACTGCAGAGGGGTCCCTTTGAGCCGCTGGATTCAATCAAGCATAAATTCCTGTCTGCTAGAAGAAAGGACTCCTGACCGCACTCTCATCCATCAAGAGGGTTGGTGAGCAAAGAATGCATTGTGTTCGGGCCGGCCTACTCTCACGTTCTCCTAAAACCCAGCCTGGATACATACCTGAGGTTCCCACCACATCTTTTCGTGGTCAGATGGTGAACCTGCGAGCACTGCCCTCGGAGGTGGCAGGTCCAGTCTTGGCACTGCTGTGTCCTGTAAGAGCGTTGTGCATATATGTGGACTTCACCTGGAGCTTCGGAAGCTCAGAATAGCTCTTTGTCTGCTCTGAAAGTCAGCAGAAAAGGAAGGCAGTCTCCAAGGTGAGCTGTACCCTCTGGGTTTGAGGGATCACTGTACACGGAGTGCTGCCTACTCCTTGGCATTGGCGCACGGTGCCTCTCTGGCAGACATCTGTAGAGATGTGGGCTGGGCTATACCAAACATCTTCGCAAGATTTACAAGCTCTACATTGAATCAGTTTCTTCCCGTTTGTTGGGTAACAGTTGGATGGAGCTGGCTGTTGTCACACTTGCTGTGCCATTCCCCCTGACCACTATCCTCCTTCAGTAAAGTTCCCCGGATGGCGAACCCTGGTGGAGTTCCTCAAGCACCCGTGGCAGTCAAACTGCGCAGAGCTGCCTGATGCCAGGCCCAGTACTGGTGTTAGCTTGCCCCAGACCTGGGTTTGTCCATATTGATGTCTCCACATGTCACCTCTGTTCGTGTAGGATGTGGCCTCCATAGCACCCTCATAATGTGAACCCAGACTCAATATGAGATAAGTGTTTGCTAAATTGCAATGTTGAATTTATTTTAATTTATTTTAATTGTTTTTGAGTGTCACTGACCTCAATCTCTCCAGTTTACAGTGTGAACTATTCAGTATGTCACATAGGATCTGCACTCCTTTGTTTTCTATTTTATTCCCACTGAGGTCCAGCTCTCTCAGGTGTGAAAGGTTTGAACACAGTTCTGAAGTCAGGATGAGACAATGTTTCTCTGTAATTCTGCACCCACACAGACTGAAAAAAAAGAGAAAAGACAATGAATCATATCCATGTTAGGTTTGTCTGAGTTAAATGCATTATAACTAAATGTCATGTAGCACACTAAGGGGCCATTCACATATCGCGCCTAAAAATGTGTGAAAAACGCTAGGCGTGCCGCTTTCTCCTCCTTTCCAAAGCGCTCGGGCAGTTGCGCTCCTGAGGCATCTGTTGTTGCTAAGCTCTCCATGAAGACGCGGAAATTTCAGCAAAGGATAAATGGATTTGCAGCACTAAAAATCGCTTTCTTTTATACTGGCTTGTATGAAATAGCCTAACCTAAAAGAATGACTTGAAGGAGTAAAGCTCAGAATGCTTGTGGATTAAACATCTCCAATGACGTTCATTGCCATTGATTGATTTTATTGGGTTACAAGAAAAGGTAGGATATGAATTTAATTGCGAACTGTTATTAAGCTAATGATTTTATGACTGATCATACTGTTTCTCATTTTCATAAGCAAACTGAAACACTATTTATGTACTGCTTAAAACAGTGCTATCTGTTCAAGAATAAAGTTCAAAATATACATATATTCTTTAAATTACAAAGTGGGGGAAAATATACTTTTATTAGTACTTTACAAAAACGTGATTTAACATTGCGACTATAGTAAAAGAGCATTATAAGTTATAAGCTTTTTTTAAGTTTCTCATTTCCAGACATGCCTTACCATCCCTAAAATTTGAAATAAACCAAACAAAGTATCGGTTACTCCTGTAACTCCAACAGCACTGCTGTTAACTGAAAAATGTTGATGATCATATTTGTGGCCTGTGGGATAACAGTGAAAATAAGTACACATATAAATCCAATTGCAGTTGTTAGTGAAGGCTGCATTTAAATGTTGCAATGACAAAATAAATTAAAAGTTTAAATGTTACAAATAAGTACAATATTGAATGCTCCCCAGCAGTTTGAAAACACCCACAAAGTCAGAAATGCTCACTTTTCCTCTGCAGAGACCTAAATCTTAATTTACTGCATGACAACCATGTGTTTCGGGTTTATTCTAACATCCTCAATTCCAATAATGCTCTTTTACTATAGTCGCAATGTTGAATCACATTTTTATAAAGTACTGATAAAAGTATATTTTCCCCCACTTTGGAATTTAAAGAATATATGTTTATGCTGAACTTTATTCTTGAACAGATAGCACTGTATTAAGCAGTTTATAAAAAATGTATCTGTTTGCTCATGAAAATGAGTCTGAAAAGTCTGTGTATTTATCAAATATTGAATTGACATACTGAAAGTGTCAGCCTGTTTACTTGTATATTCCTGTGTATCTTAATATTTCAGACTACAGTATAATGCACATATGCACATTGCCTCTTTTACATCCCTTCGTATATTAATATTTAAGAATAGAGTGTACTTTCATGCACATTATGTTCCAATATTTACTTTTTTATATTTTATTCTTATATTTGTATTGTTTACTTTTAGTTCATTCTTTCATAGCTATATTTTTGTATATTTTCATCTGGGTTGTATTCTTTATAATTGCACAGTATTACAAATCCAGTGTAATTTTTACTTTTGCTAATTAAAAATCACAATATTCTGTGTTTCATAAGCAAACCTCCAGAAACATGTATTTCATTACCTCTTAAAATTCACAAAAAGCTCCATCGTTGCAGAAGATATTTAACTCTGTCAGAAAAATATATTGTCATGCAAGTTTGTGTACTGAGTAATGAAACTAACTGTATTTTTTCCAGTTTGCATTCTGAACTGCCCAACAGAACTCCAAGGCTTTCAACTCCAGAGTCTCCTAGTTGATTCACACTGAGGTTCAGTTCTCTCAGGTGTGACGGGTTTGATTTCAGAGCTGAAGTCAAGATGAGACACTGTTTCTCTGTAATACTGCATCTACACAGACTGAAGACAAGAGAAAAGACCATGTTAAGCTAACATGTGACTTAAATACATTGTGAATAAAAACCATACTGGCACTAATACGCCGTCAAAAACCTGAAAACCTAATTAGATGACCATAAACCAAGAAACCTCAAAAATTTTGCTTAAGAACTGATTTAGTGAAAAGTACTATTAGTCCTGTAAAAGCCATTTTACTGTCAATTTGTGTTACTGTCATTCATGTTACATCAGTTTTTTTTTCTTCTTCTAATTTATTTTTGTTTTTGCAGATAAGTTTTTTCAGACTTCAGCAAGTGAAAATGTTACAGGTTTTGGAGGAGTTTGTTTTTATTTTATTTTTCTACTGTCACACTACTGAATCATCAGTCCATCAGCTAATAGCATAATAAACTGTAATCACACTGTAACAGCTGTACAGTATAATGTTACTTACTCTAGTTTTTCCAGCTTGCATTGTGGATTCATCAGTATATCACAGAGGTTTGTTGCTCCCAACTGGCCAAGTTCATTCCCACTCAAGGCCAGTTCTCTCAGGTGTGATGTCTTTGATTTCAGAGCAGAAGTCAGAGCTGAACAATCTTCAGCTTTTATAGCACAGTACCTTAACCTGTATTCAGAGAAACGAGACAAACTTTTCATTTTGTTTCTTTAAAATACCAAAACACTAAATTGTTTGTTGTATGTGAATGTTCCTCACCTCAATCTTTCCAGTTTTAATCGTGAATCCTTCAGTATATCATACAATTTATTCACTCTTGTGTGTTTAAGTACATTTCCACTCAGGTCCAGTTCTCTCAGGTGTGATGGGTTTGATTTCAGAGCTGAAGTCAGGAAGACACACTGCTTCTCTTTAATACTGCATTTACACAGTCTGAAGACAAAAACAGAAAGAACAATGGTTCAGATCCTTGACGACTGTCTTATAAAAACAGTAACAGTAGACATATAGCCTTCCATATAGTATTTAGTTGAGCTTTTAATGGATTTTTAAGTTTTGAATACCAGAACCTGCTGTTTTCATTTTCTTTTCTTTTTCAAAACTATAGACCTTTTTTGTCTTTTATTTATTCGTTGCAGCAAAAGTGAATCTCATAATATTTCTACAGAACATGTACACAACCAGTATATTTTATCAAATACTTTAATTATTTAAACACCTATTATTAAAGGTGACAGAAATACAGTTGAATTATAGATGTAGTGCTAGGGTTTAAATACTGTAAACTGGGCCTCTTTGACTAAACAGTGACTTTCAATCAAACTGCTGTACAGTATACTGATACTAACGCTAGTATTTCCAGCTTGCATTGTGGGATCATCAGTAGATTGCTAATGTTTTCAAATCCAGAGTCTCCAAGTTTATTCCCACTCAGGTCCAGTTCTCTCAGGTGTGATGGGTTTGATTTCAGAGCTGAAGTTAGAGCAGAACATCCTTCATCTGTCATATCACAGCCTCTTAACCTTCATTAGGAAAAAGTGGAGAGGAGTGGAGTGGAAAATAAAACATTTTGTAAAGACAAACGAAGAGGAATCATTTTTATTTCACCAGATAACAAAATACTCTCTCACAAAGTGTTCATTAAAAGATACTGAGCATAAAGTGTCTTTGTTTAAAAACTGTCAAAGTTATTTTAAACATTTTGTTTCTTATATGTGAATGTTACTGACCTCAGTCTCTCCATTTTACAGTGGAGATCAATCAGTAGATCAGATAAATGCTTCACTCCTTTGTTTTCTATATTATTTCCACTCAGATCCAACTCTCTCAGGTGTGATGGGTTTGATTTCAAAACTGAAGTCAGGATGAAACACTGTTTCTCTGTAATACGGCATCCACGCAGGCTGAAGACAAAGAGAGAAAGAAAAATGAATCAGATCTATGAAGATCATGTAGAGTTTTGGAGGATTTGGATTGTTTGCCTGACTGTCTTCTGAAAGTCACACTTGAAATTCTCTCGAGCATCAGTTATGGAACATTAGTTCTATTCCAGATGCATTCACTTGACATCAAGTTTAGGACCGGTTCTTCAATATCAATTCCACACTTTTGCTCAATGGGGCAAATGTGTTTAGATCTGCTGTTCCCAGTTACATACAGTAAGGTTTCCTTAGTTAACTAAATTAGTTACCATGAATTAATAAAGAAAAATACTCATACAGCTCTTAACATTACTCACTGTGAACCATGAAAAAACAACAATTTACGAAAATTAATCTGATCCAGTTGGCAATCATTATAGTACTTTATGTGTGCTTCCTGCCATTTCAAAAACCAAATCAATAAAAATTGTATTTAATCAGGAATAAAGGTTTAGTGTGAACATCAGCCGATAAGGACTGGTGGCCGATTAGTTGGTACATCACTACTTTGCTTTGTTCTAAATCGCGCACTAAACCATTTTGAGGGGTTTGTGAGTTCTGGAAAAAATGTCTCGGTTACGTACATAACCCTCTTCCCTGAAGGAGGGAACAGAGACATCAGACCAATGAACTGGGATCTCAGATAGAGAGACCAATGTACTTTAATTGTATACTAAATGCGCCAATGCACATTGGCATTCAATAATTGCATCCAGCTGCTGCTGATCATAACACGAGTATAACTAGGCAGTGGATGCAATGCATAATCAGGTTTTTTGCTGAGGAGCATAGCCGGTTAGAAGGGAGGCAACACCGCCAGGAATTGCAGAGCGGAGTCTGCCAAGGTAAAGACACAGGCTCGCCAAGAGAGGAACCGTAGCATGGAAGAATACACACATGCGATCATATGGCACCTAGCCTAGGACATGGGTTAACTAACAGGCAACTTTCCAGTTGTTAGGTCTGGTGCTGGACGCTCTGCCATATCCGGCTGCCAAGGGTGACGGAGGAACTCCACAAGGGAAGAATAAGCGCACATATCCAGTCCGTAGAAGGGAATGGCACAGCAAACTAGACACTGAGCAGTCTCTTTGGTTTACTGGCCACTTGAGGCAAGTTCCCCAGAGGCCACTGGCTTTAAACGAAGGCTATAAAAACGCGTTTGGTGTCGCCCAGACCACAGCTCTACAGATATCTGTCAGAGGGGTGTTTGCACTAACGCCCAAGAAGAAGAAACACTCCTTGTTAAGTGTGCTCTCAACCCAAGTGGCCATGGCATGCCTTGAGTTTGATACGCCAAGACGATAGGGGTTGCACGCCTACTGATTTCTGCTAGTCGATTTCTTATTTTAAAAAATACTCGAGTTACTCAACTACAGGCTATGCTGGCTATTCACCAAAGTAGCCCTCCTCTGCAGAACAAAAGAGTGGCTAGATCGGGGTATAGGTAAGGAGACTCCATCTATTTTGATGTGTTGGAGTCAAAGCAGAAATACATCAATGGCCATACTGCCACAATGATTGCATGACATCTTTTTAAAACATGCAACATCACACCCATGTAATGCTCATGTAATGGAAATTAGCTCTTTCAGAAGTACTAAAGCAACCAGGGGAACAACCGCCGCAGAGCCGTCACACCAACATGCTGGATGCAATCATCAATGTGCATTGGTTCATTTAGTTTACACTCAAAGTATATTGGTTTCACAATGCAAGATCCCAATACATCGGTCACCAACCTCCCTCGGAGTAACTGACTCAAAGGGAACCATTGTTCTTCCCTCTACAGTAAATTAAATAATTACTGAACCAATATCAAACTTGGCCTAAATTCCATTTTATAATTAATTTTGTTTTTAATGGCCTGATTAATTGTAATACTTCATATTGTGACTCCTCTGGCTCAAACAAATGAGAAAATAATTTTATCAAATACGTGTTAAAAGATACTCACATTAGTGCGTTGAGTTTACAGTGTTTATCCTGCAGTAGAGCAGCAATCTGATTCACATGTGTGTCTCCTAGTTCATGTTCACTCAGATTCAGTTCTCTCAGGAGTAATGGGTTTTCACCCTGAACTTTTATCACATATTGGCAGGCTTCATTTGCAGCAGGACCCAAAAACCTGAAAAAGTAGGATTCAGTTATTCTGAACTAAATGTCCATTGCCATACAATACATTTTGTCAAGACAGAATACATTATTGTTTCTATTGAGTAGCTCTAGTTACTGTTTTACTTTGAACATAAAAAATTACTTTTTGACGTCCAAATATTTATTTTAAAGAAAGAAGAGCAGAAGGACAAAATATTTTCAGTTCAAATATGGACAATGACATTAGAATTCTTATTGGTCCCAGTATCATACTAGACACAGCATGTTTGTGAAGAACTGGAGACTCACTGATCTGCTGCAGAGTGACACAGTGTTGAGAATATGGGCTTGATGGAAATTAAGTGCATTCAGAAAAAGTGAATATCAAATTACTGAATATCAGCACATCTATAATATATTTTTAAATTGTAGTGTTTCTTGTACCTTAACTAAATGGTGCTGAAATTTGTCACTAATGGCACAGAACACTTAGATGCACCAAATTGAAGATTTCTGTATTACTGAAATAATATTCTGCATGAATATTGAGCCTGCATATCATTGATATTGTATTGTTTCATCTTCTCTCACCTCAGTGTCTTCAGTTGACAGTTTGGATCCTGTAGTAAATCACTGAGCTCCTTCACTCCTGATTGTCCAGGATCATTTCCTGTGAGATCCAGCTCTATCAGGTGTGAAGGGTTTGATCTCAGAGCTGAAGCCAGAGCTTTATAACCTTCTTCAGTTATACTGCAGTCTAAAAGTCTAGATGAAGAAATAAGCAATGTCTCAAATGTATTCAGTTACTCAATTAGGAGATATTTAAGATTTTCTTTTTCAGATTATGGTATTTAGAATTATCTATGACCAAAAAATGCTATGTGACAATGTTGCCAAAATATTTTTAGACAAAATCATACTACTGATTTTTACTACTGTAAAATATACTACTGACATAAATTTTCTGTTCATGTTTAAATTCTCCAAATTCAAACCTGAGTATCTGCAGTGTGCACCGAGAGTTTGCCAATAGAGTGGAGATTTCACTCACTCCAGAGTTTTCTATTTTATTTCCACTCAGATCCAGCTCTATCAGGTTTGAAGGATTTGAACTAAATGCTGATGCCAGAGCAGCACAACCTTCTTCTGTAATATTGATGCAATTAAGCCTGTAGGAAAGAGGAAAAACAAATAAGGTTGACATACAATTGTGCAACTAGTAAACTTGGCTATTACTATTTTAGTCCACAAAATGAGATACTTACATCAGTTTTTTCAGTCTACACTGTTCATTCTTAAACAGAGTTGAGAAGATTTTCATTCCTGAGTTTCTGAGTTTAGTTTCACTCAGATTCAGTTCTGTCAGATTTGAAGGGTTTGAATTTAAAGCTGCAGTCAGAATATATGACTCTTCTTCTGTGATATCGCTGTTATTCAGACTGTGTTCACAGAAAATACAGATACAAATGAAAGCAGTTTCAAATAAATATTTTTCAAGAGTTAGTTAAAAGTCAACACGGCCTGTTAAACGATAAGATAACATATAACACCCAACAAGTTCAAATGTATTAAAATTATCATGATAATGTTAAATCTTACATCAGTTTGTTGAGTTTACAGTGCTTATCCTGCAGTACCACAGAAAGTTTGTTCAATCCTGAAAGTCCTAGTTCATGTTTACTCAGATTCAGCTCTCTTAGCAGTAACAGGTTTTCACCCAGAACTGTATTCACATACTGACAGGCTTCATCTGCAGCAGGATCCAAAAACCTGCAGAAGAGATGATGAAGCAGAATTCAATTCAACTAAACTTGATTTAATAAAAATAGCATCTGACTCTTATGGGAAACGATAAAAATTGTTTATCTTGAATTCACCTAGGCACAAAAGATTGCTTTAGTGAAATAATATTTGTATTAATACTTAACAGAATGTCATTTACTTTGTATCATTTCATTACATCTCACCTCAGTGTCTTCAGTTGACAGTTTGGATCCTGTAGTAAATCACTGAGCTCCTTCACTCCTGATTGTCCAGGATCATTTCCTGTGAGATCCAGCTCTATCAGGTGTGAAGGGTTTGATCTCAGAGCTGAAGCCAGAGCTTTATAACCTTCTTCAGTTATACTGCAGTCTGAAAGTCTGCAGAAAGACGAAAACATCCAAGTTAAAAACAAAGATCAAAACATGACTTCATTACTATAAGCACTCCTCACATCATTTGGATGTTTATATTTCCCAGCACCTCAAAAATGCATTCTGTTTATCAAAACTTTATAAATCTTTCTACACAATCATGTTTTTCACTACTGTAAGTAATATTACTGACTTGTTCCTTGTTACACAATGCCAGTTTACAGACCATTTGGAGCTTTAGCTGTACACTGATTCATGTTTAAATTAACTTAAATTCAGACCTGAGTATCTGTAGTGTGCATTGTGAATTTCTCAGCAGACTGGAGATTTCTGTTACTCCTAAGTTTCCTAGTTGATTCTCGCTCAGATCCAGCTCTCTGAGGTTTGAATTAAATGCTGATGCCAGAGCAGCACAACCTTCACCTGTAATACTGATGAAGTTCAACCTATAGAAGAGAGAAAAATTATGCATCTAATTGGTTTAGTTATAAATTTATCCAGCAATATGAGATTTACGATGATAATCATACTGTAAAGTAAGGCTACTTCCACACAAAGTCAGAGCTTTCCCTATTTAATCTTTTATATTTCCTCAAATAAAGAAATATCTGCTTCCACATGAAACCACAAAACAGACACAAAAAGATGCAGTATACATGCAGTATACAGTGCTGTCCACACGAAAACACAAGGGTGGCTTTTTCAGATTTATCCATTCGGTTTCACTCTCCCAAAATGTCTGATCCATGTGGACGAAACATCTATACAATACAAAACGTATGCGTATACAGCTAAATGTGTCTCCGCGTGGACAGGGCCTAATATACACTCACCTAAAGGATTATTAGGAACACCATACTAATACTTTGTTTGACCCCCTTTCGCCTTCAGAACTGCCTTTATTCTACGTTCCATTGATTCAACAAGGTGCTGAAAGCATTCTTTAGAAATGTTGGCCCATATTGATAGGATAGCATCTTACAGTTAATGGAGATTTGTGGGATGCACATCCAGGGCACGAAGCTCCCATTCAGCCACATCCCAAAGATGCTCTATTGGGTTGAGATCTGGTGACTGTGGGGGCCATTTTAGTACAGTGAACTCATTGTCATGTTCAACAAACCAATTTGAAATTATTCGAGCTTCATGACATGGTGCATTATCCTGCTGGCAAGTAGCCATCAGAGGATTGGTACATGGTGGTCATAAAGGGATGGACATGGTCAGAAACAATGCTCAGGTAGGCCGTGGCAATTAAATGATGCCCAATTGGCACTAAGGGTCCTAAAATGTGCCAAAAAAACATTCCCCACACAATTACACCACCACCAGCAGCCTGCACAGTGGTAACAAGGCATGATGGATCCATGTTCTCATTCTGTTTACGCCAAATTCTGACTCTACCATCTGAATGTCTCAACAGAAATTGAGACTCATCAGACCAGGCAACATTTTTCCAGTCTTCAACTGTCCAATTTTTGTGAGCTCGTGCAAATTGTAGCCTCTTTGTCCTTTTTTTAGTGGAGATGAGTGGTACCCGGTGGGGTCTTCTGCTGTTGTAGCCCATCCGCCTCAAGGTTGTGCGTGTTGTGGCTTCACATATGCTTTGCTGCAAACTGGAAGTTTTTTTTTTCCTTTTCACACCATTCTTTGTAAACCCTAGAAATGGTTGTGCGTGAAAATCCCAGTAACTGAGCAGATTGTGAAATACTCAGACCGGCCCGTCTGGCACCAACAACCATGTCACGCTCAAAATTGCTTAAATCACTTTTCTTTCCCATTCTGACATTCAGTTTGGAGTCAGGAGATTGTCTTGACCACCCCTAAATGCATTCAATCAACTGTCGTGTGATTGGTTGATTAGATAATTGCATTAATGAGAAATTGAACAGGTGTTCCTAATAATCCTTTAGGTGAGTATATAATCCTTTTATGGTAAAATACTCAAGCCTAAACAATTTTTACAACCCTAGACTGAACAAGCAGTTTGGAGAATGGTTGGTATGATACAGTTATATTAGTAGTATTTACGTCTTATTTCTTTATCTTAGAATGCTAAGGCCTCAAGCTTTTGTTTTGGTGTAAAACTGCACAGTGACTTTTAAGTCTATGCTACAAATCTGGTGAAATGCTGTAAACCATTCCACAAAAATGATGGGAATTCTGCAAATGTATAATTAAGTGAACCTTCCACATGCCCGTTAAAAGCAGTTTAATTAATGGGTTAAACTTTTAAAATACTTACTTCAGCTTTTCCAGTCTACACTTTACATTTTCAAACAGAGTCAAAATAATCTTCATTCCTGAGTTTCCTAGTTTATTCTTACTCAGATTCAGCTCTTTCAGATTTGATGGATTTGAATTCAGAGCTGCAGCCAGAACATGACAACCTTCTTCTGTGATATCGCTGTTATTCAGACTGCAGATTTGAGAAAACAGATTTAGTTTAATCTTAATATTTCCGGGAATGTATTAATTGACAGTTAAATAATTCTGGTGGGGATGATGATGATGATGATGATTATATGCACATTACAGTCATATATGGTATTTCAGTCAGCACTCTCTTATAAAAGATAGATAAAACAAACATAGCAGCAAGATCTAAAGGGTCACTGTAACAAATATATAAAAAAACTTACATCAGTGTGTTGAGTTTACAGTGTGTATCCTGCAGTAGAGCAGCAATCTGATTCACTCGTGTGTCTCCTAGTTCATGTTCACTCAGATTCAGTTCTCTCAGGAGTAACGGGTTTTTACCCACAATTCCAGTCACATACTGACAGGCTTCATTTGCATCAGGTCCCAAAAACCTAAAGAAAGAAAGATGAGGAAGAATTTCATAAATAATTTACCTGCATATTATTTATTTTGTATTACTTTTTCACATAAGGTAAGTATGAGCCTGCATTTCATTTATATTTTTTTACTACACCACATCTCACCTCAGTGTCTTCAGTTGACAGTTTGGATCCTGTAGTAAATAACTGAGCTCCTTCACTCCTGATTGTCCTGGATCATTTCCTCTGAGATCCAGCTCTATCAGGTGTGAAGGGTTTGATCTCAGAGCTGTAGCCAGAGCTTTATAACCTTCTTCAGTGATACTGCAGTCTGAAAGTCTAGAGGAAGACAAAAGCAATATGTTATACCATGTTATTACAAAACATTATAATATCAAAAAAATCTATTTTGTTTATTCTTTCCTCTTCTGGTCAGAGGGGAAAAACATGATTCATCATCTGATACCAAACATGTCTTTCCCTCTTCTTTGGTTTACTACAGTAATTTTTATTTGATCAAAATAAATAATTATTAAAACTCAAAAGACATAGTTATTGTTATTATTAAATTCAAACACTGGGTCACCCAAGTTTCTCCAGTGTGCAGTTTGTATCTTCTAATCCATTTTGGAGTTTCTTCACTCCTGAATCTTGCAGATTATTGTTGCTCATGTCAAGTTCTTTCAGACTGCAGTTTGATCTCAGCACTGTAGCGAGAATTGAACAGCTTTCTTCTGTTAGACCACAACCACGCAGCCTAACATTTTAAACAGGAGAGGGAGAATTTACAAACACAAAGTTCAATGAAATTCAATGCAAATTGAAAGTGCTCGATTCCAACATTTTGTGATTACTAAGAACTGTTTAGGTCACCTGATTTCTTTAACAGATTGAATGTGCAATATAATCTAGATTAATAATACTCACTGTAGTGTGTTGAGTTTACAGTGTTTATCCTGCAGTAAAGCAGTGATCTGATTCAATCGTGTGACTCCTAGTTCATTTTCACTCAGATTCAGTTCTCTCAGGAGTAATGGATTTTTACCCACAACTCCAGTCACATACTGACATGCTTCATTTGCATCAGGTCTCAAAAACCTGCAGAAGAGATGAAGTAAGATACAATTTAATTTCCAAATAAACTTGATGAAAAAAGCATCCAAATATGATGGACAGAAAAGTGAAATAGTTTTTCTTGAATTTATATTAATACAGCAGGTTTGCATTAGTGATATAATATTGTCAAGGTTACAGAGGGAGAGGACCCAGATGCAGAATGGAAAAGGGATGTTTATTGACAAATTAGACAAAGCACAATATGAGGGAGTGGCTTGAATGGTCCAGACAGTAGGATAGGGCATGCAACGGTGGAGCAGGCAGATGGGGTGGGGGTGGGGGGTGACCGCTGAGAAGGGCCCTGGGTGACAACCAAGTGCAGGACTGTAGAGGAGGCTATGCAAGGGACCAGACCACAGCACCAGGAACCAAGGCCACTTGGCTATGGAGGTGAAGCCACACACGTCAGACCTCCAGGCAGGGAGACCCAGTGGCCAGGGAGAAAGCAGCAGGCAAGACAGCAACAGACAGAACTCATAAAGCCAGCGGCACTGATATGTGCTACTGGCTTTGATGTCTCTTTAGTGGTTAAACATAAAATATAATTTGTTTTGGGTAAATCTAACAGGTTATATTTGGTCTGTATTCGATTTATCTATATGTTAAAATGAAAATAAAAAAGGCAAATTTATATAATATTTTGTTTCATTGTAATGGCTGCATATATGCACATATCCCTGAACTAAGTACATTTCTGCAGCTGTTATTATGTTTAAATGAAAACGAAAGGAGGCAGTGGTATTTGATATCCCATTTTGTTTTAATGTAAATATACAGAGAGGAAAATTGCAGTAGCCAAGGCGAGCTGACTGATGTTATCAAGTACGCTGCTGTTTGCAAATTTAACGGACTTGCGTTGTCGTGGACATCACACTCCCGAGACGAATGCACAAAGTCTGAAATACTGAGGATGCACGTCTAAAATCAGCGTAACTTTGTATTGAGAAACCTGCGCAGACCTATGTCACAAGACTATTTGCCTAATATTCCCGGTACTTTACACCGTGGTGGAAACGCAGAAAGCAACAGGTCTGGGGGGGAAAAAGTTCCTGGGGAAAAAAGTTCCTGGTACAAATGTTCCGGGCAATTTCGGTGGAAACGTGGCATAACTCACATACAAAACGAACCAGCAAACACATAAGGGAAATAAGCACAATAAATAGGAAAGCACACAAACACAAGGTGAGAACAATCAATTAATGAGCACCAAACAAAGACTAAACGAGGGGGTGTGGTAATGTGAAACAAGGGGCCAGGACGACAGGAGCACATGGCCAACATGAACAAAGACAAAGATATGTGGTCATACACAGGAAAAACAGAGAAACACTAAACAAAGACAAAATAGACACAGCTGCCAGGGCAGAACCCTGACAAATATTATATAAACAATTCACCTGCATTTAATTTATTTTTATTATTTCATCATCTCTCACCTCAGTGTCTTCAGCTGACAGTTTGGATCCTGTAGTAAATCACTGAGCTCCTTCACTCCTGATTGTCCAGGATCATTTCCCGCGAGATCCAGCTCTATCAGGTGTGAAGGGTTTGATCTCAGAGCTGAAGCCAGAGCTTTATAACCCTCTTCAGTGATACCACAGTCAGAGAGTCTACAAAAGGAATGAAAATATTTCTAATTAATCAGCTATTTTATAATTTAGTTTAACTCGTTTAACACTGCCAGCGTTTTTAAAATTTTCACAAAAATTCCATTGTACCCAGAAATTTTGTTGCATGAATATCTGAACATGCAATACATAAAAATAAAGAACAGACCTTCTCATTTTGAACAAAATTTTCTTTTTTAATCAACACTTGAATGTATGTATGTTTTGTAAAAAAGCTACATTTTGAGCAAAAAGCTGAAAACAAAGAACAAAAAAAAAAAAACATTTTTATCAAAGACTGCATCCGGATCATATTAGTATGGTGATCAAAGCATGGATTAAGCACATTGTGTCTATCAGCACTCCAAAAGCTTTCACAATCCTTTATCTTTTCCTGGATTGACATTTTACTCTATGACATTAGGTCGTTTTTCTTTATATGCTGTTAACTGTTTTAATCAGCTATTCTATAATTTAGCTTAACTCGTTTAACACTGCCAGCGTTTTTTTTAATTTTCACTAAAATTCCATTGTACCCAGAAATTTTGTTGCATGAATATCTGAACATGCAATACATAAAAATAAAGAACAGACCCTCTAATTTTAAACAAAATGTTCTTTTTTTATGAACACTTGAATGTATGTACGTTTTGTAAAAAAGCTAAATTTTGTCCAAAAAGCTGAAAACAAAAAAACAAAAACATGTTTTTTATCAAAGACTGCATCTGGATCATATCAATATGATGATCAAAGCATGGACTAAGCACATTGTGTCCATCAGCACTCCAAAAGCTTTCACAGTCCTTTACCTGTTCCTGGATTGACATTTTACTCTATGGCATTAGGTCATTTTTCTTTATATGCTGTTAACTGTTTATGATTGCATTATTTTTCATATGCATCTGCTTACACATGAGATCGCTCGTTTCTGCATCTTCATCATCTGTGCTTTTGATCAGGAAATTGTGTTCTCATTCAAGAGATGCATAATAGTGCCACCAAGCATATAACAGTGAAAACACAGAAAGTTGTATAATCTCATATTAGGCAGATGAGATGAAAGATGAGACAAATTGTCAGTGGTGGGGAAAGAGTTAACAATATTAATCACTAAAGACATCTTCTACAAGTGAAAATGGATATGCATATATATATGCAGAGTTGGGTAACTTACTGTAAACAAATTAATTTTCCTGGTAATGCAGTAAATTAATGCATTACGTTTAAAATGTATGTAATTTGATTACTTATGTCAATAAAACTAAGTTACAAGTTACAAATGCAGCATTTAAATAAATTACAAATGCAGCATTAAAAATTATGACGTACAAATCATGTTTTTGGCTTTATTATGCATTTTAAAATGCCCCTATTATGGATTTTTGAAAATTACCTTTCATGCAGTGTGTATCACAGCTTTAAGTGAATGAAAACTCCTGCAAAGTTTTAAATCTGAAAGTGCACCATGTATAAAGTTACTGTCTCTCAAAAGAAAGAGTCGAAGAGCCTTTTCATGTTGACGTCAACATGAAATATTAGCATATTGCCCACCCATTAGTTGGTCTTTTCACATTGGTCTGAATTAAAATCCAAGTTCATTCTTTGCCACTAGGTGCCGATTTTTGAGCAGTAAAGTAGCGGTTTCCCTGGTAACACTATACACAAAGCAGAACTGTGCTCACAAACACTGCTTTATTCGAGATTGAGGTCACTGCAAAGCAAAAGTGGGCGTTTCTGAATTTGCGGGTGTTTTCAAACTGCAGGATGTTACTCAATAATGCAATCAAAATGATGCCCCTTACCTAACCCCACCCATAAACCATAATCCAACATTTTCATGAGCAAAAGAAAAACTTTTTTTTTTTTGCTTCATAGCTCAAAGCTATGTCATCATCACCACTCCTACAGCTGAGTTAGCTGGCTGCTCTCGAAATGCTATTGCAGTACTTTGATGCCACACGTGACAGTGCCGTGGTGTCGGTTCAAGTCGGGCAAAATTTCTAACTGGCACGCACTGCTTCAAGTCAGCCACCAATCGGTCTGCGCAGTGCTGCATGAATTCAAACACACCTCTGTACTTGGCTTTATCAGGCATTACAGGCATGATGAAATAAAATTTAGACCAATCGGCCCAATCAACGCAGATTAGCATCAGTTGTTTGGAAAACTGAATCAAATGAATGAATTATTCAGGAGTCAATGAGCAAGTAAGGTAAAAATAAATGCATATTATAAGACAATGAACGTGTTATTTTGACCTTGCATGCATGTCAACTGGTTGTTTGGGACTCCCAAAACCAAAATATAAACCTTTTGTTACCCATAATATGGGCACTCAACATATTTTAGTCTGGCATTATAGTATGGGAAATGTTCAGCAAGTTGTGTAAATGTGTACAAGTTTATGTCTCACAGTAAGACTAATATAAGCAAAAATAAATGACTCATCAGAATGAGATCATCCGAGAGAAGAGGTGAATGATCACATGAGCTCTGTCGTCTTCTTCCAAATTGGCTGTTGCTCACGAAAGTCGCTCTTCATTTGCAGAATTCTCAACCTTGTCGCATCACTGGACATGCCCCATCCGGTCACCAATAGCCACTGCCCCTGTTGTTGCTGAAAATCACCAGCTCTCCATTGAAATTAATGAGATCGTGTTACTTTGGCCCAATCCCAATTCTATTTTATACCCCTTCCCCTTCCCCTATCCCTCCACCTACCCCTTCCCCTTGTCCCTTGAAACCGAGTATTAAGGGGTAGGGGAGAAAATATTCCCCTAAGGACTGGGACACCACTACTATGCCTTCAAACGTCATCATTTGTCGTCTAACTCTTACAATACACACATATACTGGTGTGCTGGTGTGCATTAGAGCCTTTAATTATTGTTCTGTATTAATGAGCTGCTTACTGACACACACACACACACATATCGGAAACAGCGCACACACATCAAGGAGAAAATAAACTTGTCAACACTGCCCCACAACTTAACTTAAATACAGTTTAAATACTAAATCGGTACATTATATTTTTCATTGACGAGAGGATACAATCACTGTTTTTAAGTAAACTTTTACTTAAACCATCCAAGTGCACACACAGCAGTGAACACACACATGGAGCAGTGGGCAACCATATTGCTGCAATGCCTGGGGAGCAGTGGGGGTTCGGTGCCTTGCTCAAGGGTTTCACCTCAGTCGTGGTATTGAAGGTGCAGAGAGTTATGGTTTTTCACTCCCCCCACCGACATTTCCTGCTGAACCTGATACTCGAGCCCATAACCTTTGGGTTAAAAGTCTGACTCTCTATTCAATAGGTCACGACTACACCCCCTTACCCCCCCCAAAAAAGGAAACTGCACCTTATTTGTTTTGTGCTTTAGATCGGCCATTGGCCCACGTCGGGCCAACAGAGACGGTCGGGTTAGTTAGTTTGGTGTGTTCCACTCGTCGTCTCTTTGGGCTCACCATGGCAGCACGTTTGCCCAATTCAAAATGTTGAATCGGCCTCGGGGCCGTCAGGACCAATGGCGAAAATGAGAGCTCGGATGGGATGTTCTGCTCCCCATCAGCCTGCACTCTTTTAAGCAGCACACGCTGCACTCAGAAGACGGTCTCGAACCGAATGCAACGCTGGTCTAATCCCTCTCTCATTTCTCCACAGAAAGCAGCGTGTGACCTACAGCCCACCCACTTTGGAGCACGTCAGGACACCCACTTTCACTTTGGTTGGCAACGAAAATCACGGAGAACGCACGGAAAGCACCAGCCACCAGGAAGCGGCTCACCTCACTACACCAGGCACACTACACTATTAAATAAATCCACCCTCCGGGGCATTTAATTCACGAACCCTTGTGGAGTGATTCTTCACCTCGTGACACTATCTATCTATCTATATATCTATCTATATATATATATATATATATATATATATATATATAGGTGTGTGTGTGTGTGTGTGTGTGATTTAGATGGTAGCAATGCTAAATAATACCTAGTTGTTTTTAGTGTATATTACGAAATTTTGCTATTGGTACACCCTTGATAATGAAAGTTAGACATTATTAGTCAAACAAAAGGAGGTTTAAATGAATAATTTTGCATAATGCCCATACTGTTTTTTTTTTTTAACAAGAGAGGTAGTAATCTGTGAAATTCATAATTTGTCTATTAAAACATGCAAAACAAAATCATAACCTTTAGGTTTGGTTGAGATCAGTTTTTTGTTGGTCATCACACAACTTACCTAAGTATCTCCAGTTCACACTTTAAATTTTCTAGTCCAGTGCAGAGCAGCTTCACTCCTGAATCCTGCAGATTATTATTGTTCATGTTCAGCTCTTTCAGATTGGTATCTGAACCAAGAACTGTAGCCAGAGCTGAACAGCTTCTGACTGTTAATTCACAATCATTCAGCCTACAAGGAAAACAAGTCACATTAGATTAATACAGTATACATACAGTATAATACAGTAAAATGCATGAACTAAATACAAATATTAAATTTATTTTTAGGGGTGTGATGAGATCTCATGGCACGAGATCTCGTGAGATCTGACTGGTCTCGCCAGAACGTGATGATATCCACAATCCATGGAATTTGTAAAATTTTGAATTAATTAACCAAAATTAGGTCATTACACTTAAATCAAATCATGATATGGACTTGTATCTCAAAAAAATATAATGCCACAAAAGTTGTTTCAAATATGTATCCTGCATGTTCTGCCTGTCTCTGTTAATGAATTGCGTAGATGTGCAGTTTACACACACACACACTAAAGCGCATGATGCTCACAGTGATTTCAGCGTCTGCCATCTCACTAAATGAGGACCTAAACACATGAACATCATCTCCAGAACTGCTCTGAGAGTCACTTCATGAGCATTTTACCATTTGATTTGAGTAAAACTTGCGTCATATCACATACACAGAACTGTAAAGGTATTCTCATCAACCCGTCAAAATAAAAGTCTTTGGTTTGAAATAACGACAATGTGCCTATTAGTATGTTTTAGTAGAATATACATAGCCTCCTCCTACTACTACTAAAATGAAACAAACATTTTTTTTAAGTAATAATCACACAACATTTTTTCCATGTTTTAATTGTGATAGTAAATCCCCTTTGTTTGCCAAAAAATTAAGTTTACTCAATTTTCAATAATTAAATGATAAATGATTAAAATAATGTTTTATGCCTTCATTTGATAACCACACAACACAGAATTTACGAGGGAAAAAAAATCACAAGGCTACTTTAAGAAAAAATTGTATGCATTCAAATAGTTAGACATTGCTAAAACACATAATTTGGTAACAATAAAAAATCTAAATAATATGGTGAGAAAAAAATAAAACATTTCATAGGGTCATAAACATGCAATTTTTGTTAAACTTTTAATAAATTTATGTGAAAATGTATAGGTTTCATGATTTCAATTAATTAGACATGCTTTTTAATGAATACAGTTTTATTTAACTATTAAAAAGAAGTTGAGAAAAATTAAAACAGAAAAATAAACTTTTTATTATTAAACAGGAAATCAGTTTACTAAATAATACTGACTGCTACTTTAAAGGGATATTTGTGTTGCTTATTATTTATTTTTATGTATACTATATAATGTTGCGCAATTACTTGATTTTTTTTTTTTTTTTTTTTTTTGCATTGTGTTTTTCAGTTGAATAGAAGGCTATTTTCCCCTATATATTTCATCATTAAGGATTTCTTTTTTAAAAAAAGTCTAAAAATATCGTGTTGTCTCGTTCTCGTGAACCCAGTCTTGTGTCTCATCTCATCAGTTGGTATAAGTGTCTGGTCACACCCCTATGTATTATCCATCTTTTACTCTTACATGATCATTAACAATCAACAATCATTATTGTAAGATTGGTAGGCTAGACTGACATTGCAAATACAAAATGAGTAGTATTTTTGTATCTAAAGTGACAAATTTGCTACATAAACCAAACAAGAATACCATTTTAAGATTTATAACTTTACTGACAATGAGTTTTATATTTGAAAGCACTCCATTGTTTTTTGAGGTGGAGAATATGGAGGTTAATTATTAGAACACTGAGAAAGTTTGAATTATCATTCAAACAAAAGAAGACTATTAGGAAGGAATTAGGAAGTTGAGGTAAACAATAATTTCATATTGGAGTGAAAATAACAATGGAACTATGTTTTTATAATAAATATTATGTTCTTCTGGTACTAACAAAAAACTGTAAAATAACCAAATTGTATTAAATGACTTACAGAGCTATTTTGGAGTTTTTGATGACGGCTGATAATCTAATAAGACACTCGTCTGATTTCTTGAATTTCTGAAGCTCAAACTCCTCCTGCTCTTCCTTTGATGTCAACAGCACAAAGGCCAAAGCAGACCACTGACCAGGAGAAAGTTCAGCAGGTGAGAGACTTCCTTTGCTAAGGTGGGTCTGAATCTCTTTCACCAGAGTTTGGTCGTTCAGTTCATTCAGACAGTAGAACAGATTGATGGATCTCTCTGGAGACAGATTAGCTTCAAATTTCTGCTTGATGTACTGAACAATTTCCTTTTTGCTTTGGTCATTTTCATCTTGCTGTGTCAACAGACCTTGTAACAGCAGCCGATTGGACTGGATTGACAATCCAAGAAGAAAACGAAGGAAAAGGTCCAGGTGTCCATTGTCACTCTCAAGCGCTTTGTCAACTACAGTCTTGAGCAAATCAGTCAAGGTTTTCTTTTTGCTGTCTTGTTTTGTAGACTCATGAACAAACACACTTTTATTGTGTATGTCTAGAAACAGATGTGCATAAAGGGCTGCAATGAACTCTTGAATGCTCAAGTGAACAAAGCAGTACATGGTACCAAGAATGATCCCTGTTTCCTCCTTAAAGATCTGGGTACACATGCCTGAATACACTGATGCTTTATAGACGTCAATACCACAGGCTTCCAGGTCTGATTCATAGAAGATCACATTGTTTCTTTCCAGTTGTTGAAATGCCAGTTTCCCCAGTGAAAGGATGGCATCTTTATCCCAGGAAACATCTGGTGTGTAATCTCCATCATATTTCCGTCTGCTCTGCTGGATCTGAAAGCGGAGAAAGTGTGTGTACATTTGTGTCAGAGTCTTAGGAGTGTCTACAGTGTTTGATTCCTGCAGTGTTTTGGAGGCATCATTAGACTGATTGTTCTTCAGATTAATATTTGTTTTCATTTCCAAAATGTTTTGGAGAACAGTGGCTGAAATCCAGCAGAAGACTGGGATGTGGCACATGATAAAGAGACTCTTTGATTTTTTAACATGATCAATGATTTCTTTGGCCTGATTCTCATTTTTGAATCTTTTTCTGAAGTATTCCTCCTTTTGTGCATCATTGAATCCTCGTATCTCTGTTACCCGGTCGATACAGTCAGGAGGAATCTTACTGGCAGCTGCTGGTCTGGTGGTGATCCAGATGAGAGCAGAAGGAAGCAGATTTCCCTTGATGAGATTCGTCAAAAGAACATCCAGCGATGCTGGTGACAATACATCACACAATGTCTCATTATCCTTAAAGTTCAGAGGAAGACGAAATTCATCCAATCCATCAAGTATGAAGAGGACTTTGTACATATTCCTCTTTGCAAGGTTCAGTCCTTTTGTCTCTGGGAAAAACTGAGTTATAAGGTCCATCAAACTTAGTTTTTCTTTATCCTGTAAGTTCATCTCTCTGAATGGAAGAGGAAATATGAAGCTGATATCTTGATTTTCTTTTCCTTCAGCCCAATCCAGAACAAACTTTTGCACAGAGACTGATTTCCCGATTCCAGCAACTCCTTTTGTCAGTACAGTTTTGATCTTCTTGTCTTTTCCAGGTTTAAATAAATGAGTGCATTCAACCTGTATCTCTTGTGATTCATGACGCCTGGAAGTAACTTCAATCTGTCTTACTTCATGTTCAGTATTGACCTGTTCACTACAACCCTGAGTGATATAGAGATCTGTGTAGATGTTATTCAGAAGTGTAGCGTCACCTTGCTTTGCAATTCCTTCAAACACACGTTGATACTTTTTCTTTAGGTTTGATTTGAGATGCATGAAGACCAGCTTATCTGAACACAGGAACAAAAATATATTTTCATTACAATCTTCTACATTTACAAGTGATAATCTGACAGTCTATGTTCATAAGACTCTTACCTTCCAGAGTATCAGCAGCTTCATCTTCCTTCATCTCTCTCAGGAAGTAGAGTACGAGATCAAGAGCTGCTTCTTTGATACTGCACATGTCATCTTTATCTCTCACAAAGTATTGTGTGTTTTCCTTTTTTAATATTTTCTTTAACTTTTCCAGCTCGTACTTCAAAAATGTTATTATTTTGTCCTCAAGATGCTAAAAAGAAGCAAGAAAAAAGGTGTAGAACAAAAAATAACCAAAATGTATGTTCACATATATATATTTTTAAATATAAATAATTTACATATTGAACAAAAGTCCAAATGTCATCTAGAAGAAATTTAATTCCTACCTGGAATATGCTGTGGAGATTTTCTCTGAACTTCTTGTGGAAGTGGCCATTCTGAACCTTTGTGCCTGATTTCTCATGTTGAACCCTGTCAGGAAAATAAGGCTGGGCACTGATCAGGTTAAACAAAGTAAAGAATAATCAGAATTACCAATGGGGTTTTATTTCTAGAAGTAATTAAGGATTTTTTTTAACTAAACATTAAAGGCACACTTTCATTTTCAATCTTTCTGCCGATTGTGGATAAATATAAATTAAAAATAAAAGTTCTTACTTCAAAGTACAGAATTTTTCTTCTGACAAAATGATTCATACTTTCATATATATTATACAACGTAAATGCATGTAGGTGCACAATAAGTGCATTGTATTAAATAATTAATTGGAATATAAGTCCCCAGTAGTTAAAGATACTTACAGAAATATAAAGTGTAGGTCTACTTTTTTTGATCCAGGTAGGCTACATGTTAATAGTGTATAGGCATAATCAGTTTAAGATATTTATATAGTATTTTATAGCTAACTGAAGGGTCTTGCTTTGTTTTAAAAAAAAAAAAAAAATTGTGATGTTTTATTCTGAAATATCATTTCTCACATATTTGCATATTTACAAAAGCCATAATTAGCATGGAATCGTACATGAGTCCAACACAGATTTTGCTTTGTAAGTGTATTTCATTAATTTACCTGACTGAAATGTCACGGGCTAATGTAATAGTAACATAGACCTTAGTAATATTTTAAATAATGTTATGTAAAGCTTGTAATCATCTTTCACACATACTTTTGCTATCTTTAGTGAAACCCAAAGTGTCCATGCACACACTCACTAGATTGGAAATCCATCATGGCCACCATATACAACAAGCCAATTGTTAAATTGGAATGAAGCTCCAGGCCAAGTTCACTAGAGTCAAGCAGCTTGCCAGACATTTCGTATTGTGTTTTATTGTTGTATTTAGTCATGTTCTCTCATATACACTAGAGTAGAGAAATTAGCCAATGTAGTGCTATAATGCAAACACATGAAATACCTTTTGTTTGGTGATGTTTTTTTCTCACTGAATTTCGGTGGTGCTTCTTTTGATTGGTCACTCTTCGCAGACACAGAGCTGGACACATGTGAGCTTGATCTTACACTAATGACACAAAGAACAGAGAAATGACTTATGTCTGATGGCTGCACACATTCTCGCTCTCTCTCCCTCCACAGAAATATTTTTTTACTAAGGAAAATGGAGAGCAGCAGAGAAATCTGTTACTTCAAATAAATTACTTATTTATCCAGTTTCTAACATCTGTTAATGAATGTCTAATTTAAAAACATCGATTATGTTCAACTCATTACTTCGGAATAATTTGCTTCAGTATACAGATACCCACTGCTAAGGTCTAGTTTGAACGTGTCAATACATTAACTGTTCCCAATACTGTGTTTGACTGCATCTGCCTTCTTTTTCACTACACAAAATTTGGTGCTGAAAACCCCCCAAAACCTGATGGTTTTCTCCAGCATGATTTGAGATTTCTACTGTGGACTCAACAGGATATTCTGTCTGAACTGGTAGAATGAAATCTATCTTTGCTTACCTTTAACTATTAATGCTGGAGAAACAATCACTTTTGGTAGGTGATGGTGTTTTCTCAATATAGTCTGGCATTGTTTTATTTAGTCACATTCTATCATATGCACCACAGCTAAAAAAAATTGGCTAATGAAATGGTAAAATGAAAAAACACATTAAATACCTTTTGGTCGGTATTGTTTTCTCACTGAAGGTTGGTGGTTCAAACTTTGAATTTTCACTCTTCACAGACACAGAACTAGACACATGTGAGACTGATCTTACACTAATAAAACAAAGAACAAAAAGACAAATGCTTTACTACAAAAAGTTGTCATGTCTGATATCTGCACATGCTCTCATTATCTTGTCCTCCACAGAAATGCATGTTTGCAACCACAGTTAAGTTTGCGAATTCAGAATTATTTTGGCTATAAACCCGCAGTGCACTGTCATAGACATTCAGAGTGCTGTTTTGGTCAGTTAACCTCTTGAGCTTCAGAGGAAGAAAGATCTGATCTATAATTAGTCACATATTAATTGTCAACCATATTTGATTGATCTAGAAATAGGGCAGAATTTATTTTTCATTTTTGATCATGACATTTGTTCAAAAAAAATTCCTGAAAAGAAAACCCAGCTTACATACAGGTTGTAACCAAGATTTCTGATTCTCCACTGTTCCAAAGCCTACTAAACGGCTAGAAAAAATATATACTTTGCTAGCCTACCTTTGACAAACTACTAATGTTGGAGAAACAAACAAAATACCTTTTGGTAGATGATGGTTTTTTCTCACTGAAGTTTGGTAAATTAAATTCTTTTGACTGGTCACTCTTCACAGACAAAGAGCTGGACACATGTGAGCCTGATCTCACACTAATGACAGAGAACAGAGAGGAAAAACACACCTTATTATAAGAGGTTCCTCAGTAAATAATTAAATATAGTATACAGTAAATGTGCATTTGATCAGGAATATGGATGGATAGATGGATGTATAATAGTCAACATTTGAAGTGGATCACAAAAGTTCACCAAAGTTATTCTAAGACAATAACACATTTTGTTTTAGGTTTTAGGACAACTTTGAAGAAAAGTTTTGATCCACTTCAAATGTTGACTACAGTATATTGGATGCATATTTTGTTGTCTGATGTCTTTCCATGTTGAATTCATGCCCCTTAGTGGCTTTCTATGTAACTGAATTACTGAAAAGAAATTCCAGTCTATTAAAGTGTTCAGTAAAGAGAGAAGCAGATTACATGACATGTCTTTCTGTAATGTTTATTTATTTATTATTATTTAATCAAGTTTTCTTACATATACCACAGTGCAGAAATTAGCTAAATAGTGTTATAAATGTAAAACAAATAAAGTACCTTTTAACAGATGACGTTTGTTTCTCAGTGATATCCGGTGGCACACCTTTTGACCAGTCACTCTTCACAGACACAGAGCTGGACACACGTGAGCCTGATCTTACACTAATGACACAAAGAACATAGAGAGGTTCACAAGTCTCATATGAAGACGTTTGATGTTGCAAATGGGAATTAAATGAATTTGACCTAACCACAGGAATTTGATTCAATGGAAATAAAAATAAAAATCTTGTCACTCCATAGAAATTCAGTGGGATGGGATCAAGATATTTGTTCTGGAATTAAAATGTCTTTGGAGTCTTAAATTATAATGTTTATGTGTTACATGCCTGCGTCTCTCTCTCTCTTTCCACCGCTCTCTGTAATTTTTCATAGGCTCACCCTTTCTGATTTCTAGTTGGTTTGGATGCTGTCATTAAACCTCATGATGTCAACTTCTCCACATGCCGATCAAGTTTCCCAGCAGCTTATAAAAGCATGCTGAAATGAAAGAGAGAGGATTCTTGATCCCCTGCTTGTTTGCCTTGTGTTGTTTTTTTTTGTATTGTTCTTTGATCTAGTATCGTTTGTTTGGTTACAGTTTTAATCCCTACCACTTTTAGTTTACCATCTCACTTGTTATTCACTTATTATTTTGCTATTCTTTCCCTTCTGTTTCCCCCCCCTCCTTTTTATCGTGTTGATGGTGTTTGCTCTGTCCAAGGGAAATACAATAGGTGACTTGATAATACAATAAGTCACTTGACTTACATAGTGCAATATATAGGTAACTCGACACACCGTGTAAGAAAGTGAATGCCACCCTTTGTAAGTTTTTTTTGCTAGTTGGACTAGGGAAGTTTACCGATCTTGGTGCTAAAGAATTGCTTTAATTTTTTTTGTCTGTTAATTTGGATAGAAGTTGAATTATGAGTTAGATGCGATTTTCTGTTTTCTGTTTTGTTCATTTATTTTCTTTGGCGTCACTTGCATCCCTTTTTCTAGTGTTTTAAATATAGTTTATTGATTAGAATTGTAAATATATGTTTATATTCTGTTAATTTTTCATTGTTAACACTTTTTGTAATATACCCTTATTTTCAATTATGTATAATAAAACAGCTTTCTTTGGCATTACTTTGTTTTCTTGCCACCAACATTACTCCAGATTTTAGCATTCACCTTGACCCCCTCCTTATTGACATCTTCATATTTTGATGAGATTAAGCCTTCAATGTATATATATATATATATATATATATATATATAAAAGTATTATTATTATTATAATTATTATTATTATGATTATTTATCTATCTATCTTCAGACATATTAGAAGAACTGCATGAAAGTTAGCTTTTAACTCTAGGACTGGCTATAAAGTCTTACCTCTGTTTCTCCAAGAGACTCATCTTAGATGGATAGTCCGTTTCCTTCAGATCTCTTCAGAACATCCAATCACTCCCGACAACGCTGGCCTCTATATGTTTATTACTATGCAGAAATGAAACAGTGTTAAAATACAAAAAGGAAAGAAAAAAAAAAAAAAACACTATACATATATAGTTTTCTAATAGACATTAATTTATTCAGTTTTTTATGAAACTCTTGTTTGTTCCCAGGCAAGCGGAGAGACATATAGTTTCTCCAGCATGTCCTTGGTCTTCCCAGGGACCCCCCATCTGATTCAACTCACCACCAGGTGGTGACCAGTTGACAGTTCCTTTTCCCTTTGACCATTATTTCACAATTTACTTAACTTCAAATTATCTCACAATAATGATTTTTTTTTTCAGTAATTATGATGTAAGTAGGCCTACTCCATATATTATTTAACAAAAATATGCTATTTAGTCATGCAACATCTTATTCATTGCAATTTTTCCGTAACAACCCAAAAATACAGTAGCAGAACCTTAAGAAATGTATTACATACAAACATATTCGCTTAGGTTTATTGACTTCTTTAAACGAAAGACTTTGGTAAAGTTGGTTTTATATTACCACATTCAAACTTCGCGTTCAAGAACTTTCTAATTATATGTTGAATGAAGTTAATGTTTGCACATTCTAATCAGCGACATGATATTTAAAAAAAACATGATATTTAAAAACATGATACTGACCAGCGATTGTCAATTAGCCTACATTCTTCACAATCGATAAAAGTATTGTTTTATAGGCATACTTACTTCCGAACATCCAAAGGAGTCCAGAATGTCTAACGTGTAGCGTGGCAAACAAGTTAGGGACCGTCTAAAAAGTTGTACTTTTTTTTTCATTGTGCACAAACAGACAACTACAGAAAGCTTGTACACATTGTGGCCCAGGCCTTTTTTTTTTTTTTTTTTTTCTCAGACAACAGTACATGTTTTCATTCCCGACTTGGAAACAAAAGTGGAAACAGAGTGCTCTAGGAATTAAAATAATCAGAGTGTGGTCTGAGACAGCGTAACAAACACTGAAAGAAAATACAAATGACAAAATACATAATACATAATATAATTATAATAATAATAATTAATAAGTAATAATACAAATTGTCCAGTTTTTACAAATATACAGTTAAGAGAGAAGAAAGGACACTTTGTAATGATTTCAGACTTTATTGTAGATGTTTGGGTAAGAGTGGACTCTCCCTCTCTCTGCACCCCCTGTATCTTGGCAACTGTACATTTTTACTGTCATGTGACCATGTATTTTTGAACAGCCCATTATTTCTGCCAGAGTGTGAAAATGAGAAACACATGACAGAGCAGAAGGCACCCATTTACTTGAAAAACAGCGTTTGGCTTCTCAGTGTAATAACAGGTATAATGGTTCTTACATCAAAGCTAATTTATCCAGGTCTAAAAATATATGATAAATATAGGTCATTAAGCAACATATAAAACCATGCAAATCATTTAGCTAAATAATAGCCTCAGTTAGTATTTTTTTCTTTCCTTTTCATTTCATTTTGGGGAAGTCATGGCCTAGTGGTTAGAAAGTTTGACTACTAACTCTAAGGTTGTGGGTTTGAATCTCGGGCTGGCAATACCTCTACTGAGGTGCCCTTGATCAAGGCACTGAACCCCCAACTACTCCCCGGGTGCCACAGCATAAATGATACCCACTGCTCTGTGTGTGTGTGTGTGTGTGTGTGTGTGTGTTTGTGTGTGTGTGTGTGTGTGTGTGTGTGTGTGTGTGTGTGTGTGTGTGTGTGTGCACTTTGGATAGGTTAAATGCAGAGCATGAATTCTGAGCACGGGTCACCATACTTGGCTGAATGTCATTTCATGTCACTTTCACTTAGTTTATTTCATTTTTTCTTCAAAATTGACTATGGGGCAAAGTCAGCTAAATGTTGTGGGGTAAATTGAGTATGCATTTAACTTACCCCACTGTAGTTAAGTTAAATCTCTAAATTGTAAACTGGTATTTTAAAGTGATATTATTGATTTAGTTTATCATATAGCCTATACATATTTGTTATAGTTTATATGAAAGGGAGAGTGTACAAGTGCACCAAATCCTTCTCTGATAAGAATCAGAAAATGCTTTTTATCACAATACAATCAGATAAATCTTTCCACCTGTAGTCACTAATGGCCAACAAACTCTCTGTTTAGTCTGTTTTTAGGAAGGTTACAACTTTGGTATGCAACATATTGTTTCAGAAATGCAAACAATTAATTAATGAAATGTAAACTTTATTTGGTTGTTTTTATGTTGTTATAGTTGTGAAAAGAAATATGACTGTTTGTAAAAGGAAACTATTAAATTAGTGTTTCAATTATTATTTCACATGAGTCTGAATCCGATTTGGTCAGATGGGCATTTTACACCCAGATGGTGCATCTTACCCACTGACTCGACTCGAGTCAACTTACCCCAAAGCCGAGGCACACTGAGCCATGGATACATTTTCTTTATAAGAAACTATATTTTTAGAACCCTTTGTCATACATTCTGATCATTTAAAATGATAGGAATACTTTTATTAGGATATGATAGATACTTTCATTGTACCTCTACGTAATTTTCCCTTATCTTGAAGACCCCAATAGTAAAAAGAGGCTAATCTAACCCCACTCTCCCCTATAAGAATTAGACATTTAATTTAATATTTTACAGCATAAATCTATATTATATACTAATAAACAACTAATTTAGAACATTTATATTATTATTTTTTTAAACTATTTATGTACATGGCCCTGTACAGCGTATATCAGCACATGCATAGACAATATCATATCAGAGAAGACCATTTGCACATTTTACTCGGCATTTAAATCTGGGGACTCTGAAGCTTTACAAAATTCAAGATAAGATGTTGAACAAAGCATTAAATCTGCCGAAGCATCTTCCAGTCACATGACTCCAGGAAAATGTGGCAAGGCCTTACACACATCACAGGCTACAATGACGGGTCATCTGCAAATAGTTCTGCATCTCTGCCCGATGAGCTCAACCCCTTTTCTGCAAGTTTTGAAACCCTGAATACAGATCCCTGGACAACACTGTCTCCTGATGAGGGGGAATGGGCCCTGACGCTAACCCCACACAGGTGAGTGAACTGAACACATTCAAGGCAGCAAGTCCAGATAACATCTTAAGATGTGTACTAAGGCTCTGTGCTACAGAGCTGACCAACGTAACCACTGGTATCTTTAGTCGTTGCCTCATAATGGCTACAGTGCTCTTCTCTTTCAAGTCCACCACTATCATCCCTGTCCCAAAAAAAATAAAACATAATTTCAGGTCTGAATGACTACAGACCAGTGGCTCTCACACTGGACCTCGTGAAGTGTTTTGAGAGTCTTATCAACAAACATATTCTAAGCAGTGTACTGGACTAATATCAACAGAGGATGCCATTTAATTTGCCCTTCACAAAATTCTAACTTACCTGGAAAATAAAGACAGCTATGTCTGACTGGTTTTCCTTAGTAAAAGGTTGGAATTCAACACTATCATCTTCTCAAAACTCATAAACAAGCTGTATAGCCTGGGCCTGCCTTCTACACTGTGTAACTGGATACTGAGCTTCCCCACCAGTAGACCTCAACATTTCCGCCTCAAGAAAACACACTTCCAGCATCATCATACATTTTGCAGATGACACCACAGTCATTGGTCTTATTGCATTCAATGATGCAACCACATACTGGAAAGAAGTGTCTGAACTGGTCACATGATATGAGGCTAACAATCTCACACTGAACATCAGCAAGACCAAGGAGATGGTTGTGAACATGAGGAAGAGTGAGCGTCTCTGTCAGCCTCTACTGATGGAGATACTGAGGTTGAGAGAGTGGGCAGCTATAAGTTCTTTGGTCTACACATCTGTGACTACCTCAAGTGGACAGAGAACACAGTAAGGCCAGTCAAAGAATGTACGTCCCGAGGAGACTTAGGAAGATTGACATGTCATCACAAATACTCCATAACTTCTACAGATGCACTGTGGAGAGTGTGTTAACTTGCTGCGTGGTTCAGCAACAGCACAACTCATGACAGAAAGGCACTACAGAGGGTGATAAAGCTGGCCTGGGAAGTCACAGGGACAGAGCTCCACTCACTGCATGACATCTACAATAAAAGGATCTGCAAATGGATCTTGCACTATCATCAACGATAACAGCCATCCCATCCACAATTGCTTCACCTAATGCTAATTGTTTCTAATGAAGTCTGGCAAGTGGTACTGGAGCACAGTGGCCAGAACATCCAGAACAGTTTATATCCCCAGGCCATAAGACTGATAAATAGTCAAAACCTACTTCCTCTTCCATCAGGATAAATTCAGCCTGTTCAATGACTCTCTGCACTTCACCTGCTGGAAAATCATACACACTTCACAATGACTGATCATGGACAATTTAAACACTAGACTTTACATTGACACTTATTACAATTCAACTTGACACTTCAAAACTGACACTCTTTTTACCTGGACTGCATCTTTATACTGTGAATAATTTTTTTTATTGTTAATTATTTTTCAAATTTGCATACAATTTCGCCTTTTTCTTTCACTATTTTCTATATTATTATTTGTATTATTCTTTTTTAATTACCATTTCATTATATATATATATATATATATATATATATATATATATATATATATGCTTCTAAATAAATTAGAATGTCTAGGAAAAGTTCATTTATTTCAGTAATTCAACTCAAACTGTGAAACCTGTTTATTAAATAAATTCAGTGCACACAGACTGAAGTAGTTTAAGTCTTTGGTTCTTTTAATTGTGATGATTTCGGCTCACGTTTAACAAAAACCTACCAATTCTCAACAAAAGAAAGTGACAGTGAAAGTGACGTGACATTGAGCCAAGTATGGTAACCCATATTTAGAATTCGTGCTCTGCATTTAACCCATACAATGTGCGCACACACACACAGAGCAGTGAACACACACCCAGAGCAGTGGGCAGTCATTTATGCTGCAGGGCCTGGTTTGGGGTTCGGTGCTTTGTTCAAGGGCACCCCAGTTGTGATATTGCTGGCCCGAGACTCAAACCCACAATCCTAGGGTTAGGAGTCAAACTCTCTAACCACTATACCACAACTTCCCCCAAATTAGAATATGGTGACATAATATGTTGACATTTTTAGATTTTTAGGCAAACATAGTTTTAAAGTATATTTGTATAACCAATATATAAGTTGGGGGATGTATGCCTGCAGCAATAAAAAAATATTTCTGGAATACTGCAAGCTTGTTTATTTATTTAATTGATTATTTAGAGTTAAGCTTTAAATGTGTGTACCATTAACCGTATCCCCATGTTTGAAAATGCTGGGCAGACATACCAAAAACTTTAATGCACTATACCTTTGAATACACTGTAATGCTGATCAATGCTGGACTTGTGAGGCAGAGGAAATTCTACTCTGACTTGACTCGAAAGAAGTCAGAGAAACAAAACAAAGTCCAAGACTCAGTGCTCTTACCAGGATAAAATTCTGCCCAAGGGATTGATTTTATAACCTGGTCTCAACAAAGAGGGCATATTTTCCTGCTGACTAATAGGCCTGCCTCTCTCTTCAACATATTTAAGGGGAGTACGTTTACTTTTAATAATCCTAATACTGATTATGCTGCAGGTGGAAAAAAAACATGACAAAGATTTGTCAATCCAAGATACTTTGAAAACATCTGTTTGCCTATAAATCCCCCTTTTTTTATTGCAGAATGCTGTATTTCAGTCTCAGACCAAGAAGCTTCCAAGAAATGATTAGCTGTTTTAGTGCATTGAATAGAATCTTTATTGTCTGTTATGAACATAATACAACTGAAAACAGTGTAAAAAAATTGCTAACAACAAATATGTTTGTGGTCAATATGGTCCATCAGTCTTGACCTTGACGTGATGGAGCGGACTGGTGAATGTATGGCCTCATGTGTTCACTCATTCAGCCAGTCGAGGATCAATGCTTCCCCTCGAAAAGATTTGCGCTTGACGTCGTATAATCAAACAGCAGCTCCTCGCATAAATTAATGTCTCTTTTGGCCCGGAACAGGATGACATCCCTCTTTCCTTCAGGGAAGTTCATCATGCAGTGGACTGACCTCAGGTTTGCTCTCTTGGAGGAATGATTGATCATCCGGCCCATGGTGTTTTCTGTTGGGTGACACTCGCAAGGGAAAGTCTCAGCGTCCACACAGAGGTCCCGACCTGCAGCCTGGAAAAAGAAAAGATAGGCCGCATCACCCTTGATGGACTCGGCCAACTTCCGGCCCTCTGCTCCTGTGATTACCTTTCCATGGTAATCACAAACGATGGAGCCCATGGCAAAGGCTTTGGTGGCAACAACTCCTGTGGTCAAAAGAAGGTGTTATTATTTTTCACTCCAGGAGTACGAATATCTGCTTACAAGACAAAACATGGTATGTATTTTTATGTATTATGTTTACATACCTTGTCCTTTTGAGCCAAAGTCCTTGAGGGCCAGGCCTGTCCACTTTTGTTTCTGGATCGCAGTGATGATCCATGGATCCGACTCCACCTGCACCTCAGTGATGGGTCTCCACTTTGCCACTATGTCCTCGGGGCGAGGACAGTTGCCAGTCCAACCCTCTTTTTCGATCAGCAGTGACACCTTGCTGACAGTCGGTGGCCGTCTTGAACACTGGGCTGTCAAAGACAAATGTTAAATTAATATTCTTGTCCAAAATGTGAATTTTGTTACTTTGATTATAGAAATATGTATTCATTTTTTTTAATAATAAAACATCAACTTACACGAGAGGTACTCCTCCCGCTTGGCAAACTGCAAAGACCTCCACCTGTTATAAAACACTTTGTCAGATGGAAACCCCGCAGCGGTCCGCTTCTTTTTTGTGGGCGGGCTGCTACTCGTCGTGACTGGAAACTTCAGGAGAAACGCACCAAAGTCCCTGTCATACTGGTCAGCTGCGCCTCTGCCCCTCTTCTGTTTCCGAACTCTCCTCTCATCGGACGGCTCATCAGAAGAAGAGCTGAAAATTTGAGAAGATTTCATGTTCAAACTCTGACAGAAAGCTAGACAGATCTTGGAAGTAGCTGACAAACAGGAAATATATGAATGTTGTGTGTTTTGGATGATGATGATGATGCATACCATGGCATAGTACTTTGGGCTCTTTTGACTTGCTGGCTTGAAAAGCTGGGTAAATCGTACCTGCAATGAAAAAGAAAAGAAAAAAATCTCAGATTAATCCTCAAAGCTTTCAAGTTAATTTTTCTTACAGAAAATAATATTATTTGAACTTTATGTAGTACATAAGCCAGACTATCAACTTAATCATTTTATATTTTTCGGTACAGTGCGTATAAATGCAAACACTGTTATAAATGATTCTGCTGAAACGTACTGTTCATGCAGACGCCTGAGGTCACTCGTGACGTTGATAACTGGCAGCCCTTGTTTGGACAGGAAAAATCTGCCCTGGTCCTCTGCGCTGTCCTGCAGACATCCTGGACGAATCTTCTGGAAGTATGCGTCCAGTATCTGTGGAGATCAGATATGAGGTTAATGCATACCGAAAACTTTTAGAGATCTGACCTCTGACCCACTCAAGAATCCCAGGTGATGCATTCTTATCCTGCTCTCACCAAATTTTATATTTTATTTTTTTTATTTTTTAAAGTATAAATCGCATACCACCTAACTGCACATTCTATTTATTCTTTATTTAAAAGGGACAATGCACATTTTCATTATTAGTCTTCAAATGAATTAATTAGTATAGTTTATTAGTATAATGTATTGGGTAAGCTTTAAATGTGTGTATCATGAGCCATATATTTGAAAATGCTGGGCAGAAATCCTGTTAGAGAACTTACATCAGAGTCCTCCTCTGTGAGGGAAAATGTTGCAGTGTGTTTTGCGGATTGCACCTTGATGTGAATTTGTCCATCAACACTTCTCTTGTTGAGCCAGTCTGAAGCCTGGAAAACAAGTGAAGAACACAGTGAGTGACTGACTTTATACACACTCAGGAAACACTGTAAAGTAGAAGTACTTACTTTAAATGCCCTCACTGCGTCTGGTCGCTGGAAGTATCTCAGGACCAGGATGGCTTCGCAGAAGTACCGGAACAGCGTCCTTTGGTCTTCTTCCACATGCTGCTGATCCAGGAGCTTCCCGTGGATGTCCAGCATGTCCGCCTGTGATACTCGGAGGACTCTCTGGCAGTCTTGGAGCGCCGGCTGAGCAGTCCTAGAATGATTAGATGAAACAAAAAAATAAAAATAAGGAGGCGAGTTAGAAATGTTTCTGTATGTGTGCCCGGCAGCATTCCAATGACTCTGCATTAAATGAAAAGTAATACCAGTGAATAACAACTCACTTTTTGTTGTGTGTTTTCACTGCAGCACTGTTTTCACTGTGATTGGATTCAGCCTGTGCCTCCATGGGGTCATTTAGGATTAAAAAATGCCTCTCACGAAGGTCTTCCAGAAGAGCCCGTCTGGAAGCCTCATCGGGGTACCGCTTGACCATGACGTTGTAGTCCCAGGTTCTGCCTCGGAGGGTCCAGGCCTTCATGGACTTTTTGGCTCGGTCCACCTCTGCATTCCTCTCCTCATTAGTCTGGTCCTTCATGCAGACCCTCGACAGGTGGTTAGGCAGCATCTCCTGGGGCCTGAAACACTGCAGACAGGAAATGATGCGACGGTCCTTGTCACTGTGAGAGAAGGCAAAAGAATCCAGAGAGTTGACTTGTGAAAGCTGTTCTTGATATTTGGTGACTTTTCTCATTTATTATCATGAACATGCATGCTGTTGGGTTTTGACATATACAAACAAAATCAACATTACGTCCATAGAATAAAATGAAATGTTTACAGTTTATTATGTCAGGTATATCAAATGATCTGAACTTACCGCTTGGAAGCCATTCTTCAGAAATGAAAAGGCTGGTTTAACAACAGGAAGTGCAGGAGGAATCTTCACTGTTGACTTCACCCTTTTCTTAGACAACTGAGTAACTGGGTCCTCTGAGTCTCACCTTTATTGACCACTTGGTAGCCTCCCCCCTTTTTCTGCAGAAGCTGATACACCAATTTAAACCTTGACCTGAATGGGCCAATTACTGGATGAAAATGGGCCAATTTTAAACCCCTTAATGGGCCATCTACACGAATTATGGGCCATTTTCGAAACAAAGTTGGGCCATCATGGTTGTGATGATAGAGCCATCAAATGTTGTTTTCAGGGCAATAAAATATCTCATCAGCCCATTTCTAAACTTCTCCAAGTCATTTGAAAATTAAATGAAAATTATGCACTTATACAAAATTATAAAATTATGCATTTTACCATATCAGGGAAGGAAGCATGACCACAGTTGTAGCTACTTCCAAATACGATGGGCAGAAGTGTGAAATTGTTTTTCTTTACTTTAATGCAGCAGGTTTTTATAAGTGAAATAATATTTATATAAATAATTCACCTGCATTTAATTTATTTTGTATTATCATGTCGGCGTTTGTGAGACACAGAAGCAGTTTAATGTGAAGTTCAACATCCATCAGGTGCTTTTTTAACAGAAAACGTAAAAAAAAAATAAAAAAAAGTTTGCATTGTTTGTCAAAGGCTTCTTATTTGAAGTACGTTTTATTGTTATTGTATGAAATAGAATTAGAATTTATTTTAAATAATATTTTATTATTATAAATATTTTATAATTAAACACTATGTGCTTACAGTTGTCTTGATGCGAAATACAGCCAATAGTTTAAGATTGTTTGTACATAAATAAATTATTAATTCATCAACTCATTCATCACAAGACTTGTACTGGCCATACTGGCAAATGACTTCTCACCGGTGATTCCCGACGGGTTTAGAGGACTCCTCGTCGCTCCCCTGTCATTTCAAAGATCTAGTAGCCTACAACGGGGGACCTGACAAGTATAAAAGCCTCGTCCGTTTGGGAAGATGCGCTCGCAGTAGAGTTGTGACGTTCGCGAACGAACCGATTCTTTTGAACGGCTCATAAACATGAACGATGGGAGCCGAGTCGCGTTGGAGGGGAGCCGTTCTTTCTGTCATTCATTTTCCCTATGCGTGTTTCACACAGATGCACTCAAATAAGCTCCTCCGCGAGACAGAACAGTTATAGGGGGAGGGGCGCACCCAGCGTGATGATATTAAATTTGCCCAAGGACAAAAAAAGAGAGGCAGAAAAAGCCATAAAGTAAGGAACTGCTATGTATTTATTTACATTGAATTTTGTGTTCATTTAAAACTTGTTCTTTTAAAAACATTAAAATGTTCTTTTGTGATACTGTTCTTGTATAGAAATGTTTCACTAAAAGCTGTTTTGCACAGACATTCATTGCAGCCCACTTATTGTTCATTGACTTGAAGGGGCTGATGTCCTATTTGCAAAGTTTACAGTAGTAATAGTATGTAGTATGTAGACATTTCCATTTTATTTATTCTACTTTTATCTACTTTAAATATTTTTTTGTTTTCTATCAAAATGTTCTTGTGTGATGTGATAACAATGTTCTTGTGTGGAAGTGTTTGTAGTAAAAGCTGTTTCGCACAGAAATTAATTGCTGCCAGCTTTGTTTTTGATGTTTATTTGTGAGTAGGTATTGTATGAATAACATAAGTATTGGTGTGTCATATCTGAGTTTTAATTATTTGACTACAAATCTCACCTCATCATTCCTCCCAGTGATTATTTCCAGGATAAACTGAGATGCCCCCAAGCTGGCTTCTTAAAACTGACTAAATATTTAAAAAGAGCCAAAAGTGCCGTTCTTTTGAACGGCTCTTTGAAAGGAACGGATCGTGAAGATCCGGATCCCCTCAAAGAGCCATAAATCCCATCACTAGCTCGCAGTCAGTGGAGCCAAGTCAAAGTATAAATCCAAGGGGCAAGGAACTCGACCGGAAGTTGAAGTCGGGTGGGGGCTGCCATCTTTTAGCAGAACTTCACTTGCGTTAGCATTCCCATTGACTCCCATTCATTTTGGCGTCACTTTGACAGCGAATAACTTTACATCTGAGGCGTTTAAATACTCTGTTTGTCCATTATTTATTTCTAAAGATACACGACAATGTATAAAGGGCTCCATTACCTTCTATGTTACATTATGGCCCCGTATAAACAGTTTTTGTAAAAAATAGGCTAACGATTGCGTCATAACCACTCGGCTCTCTGTCGCATTACCGTACAGACAGGTGGAGAAGCTCGCAGGCAATTAACTTAATATGGCGTACTGGCGTTACATTTTAAAATACTATACAAAATAATTAATCAGAATACTTACTCCTGCTCGCTCACAACAAAGAACTCCCCGCTTAAGCTCGCCGTCTCTGCAAGATTAACGATGGCAGTTTGCACACACAGCTACTAGAAGATATACATCTGTCAGACAGGTTGCTGACGTCGTCAAGCTTCGTTTGAGTCTGCGCGTCAGAAACGGAAGTGCTAAAAAACGCTAAAACTGGGCTTCATTTGTCTCAATTGAGTTCCAATGGGGTCGCTGTGTCCATTTCTTTTACTGTCTATGTATAAATCCCGTTTAACTTTCTTCTTCTTCTTCTTCTTTCAATTTTTTTTAAAAGTAAAAAGCATTACCGCCACCTGCTGGACTGGAGTGGTACTGGATTCTAACCTTTCCCATTTAAAAAATAAAATAAATAAAAAATACAATAAAATAAATGAATAAAATCACCTAAATTATTTTAATTAGTCATGTATTCCTTAGGAAACTAAATATTTATTTAAAACATTTCACCTGAGCTTCTTTGTAGGATTTCTTCTAAGTTTAATCTTAACTGTTTTCTTTTTAATTGTGAACTTAATCTTTGTCTTTCTTCCTGATATTTAGGACATTGAAGGATAACATTCTCTACAGACTCTGGACATTCACATAATTCACAATTGCCATCATCATGTTTCTTTATTATTACCAAAGTTTTATTTAATCTTGTGTGTCCATACCTCATTCTTGACAACACATCCTCCTCCTCCTCCTTGCTTCTGTTCATATTTCTGCCCTTTCACACTTTATTCTGGATATTATATAACTGTCTTCCAGTCTACCCATTGTCCCATAATGTTTGCCATTTGCCCTTAACAATGTTTTTAACTATACTCTTAATTTCTGCTTTGCTATAATTAACCTCAATATCTACATTTCCAGCTGCTTAGCACATTTGTCTGCCAAGTTTCCTACGACTTCTAAATGAGCTGGTACCCATATAAGAGTTATCTCAGTTCCTGATTGTATCAGATTATTTGCAATTTGTATTATTTCTACTACAATATCCTGTCTTGATTTTGACTGACATGTTTTGATGCTGATCAAAGCTGAGCTTGAATCTGAAGCAATTACTGCCTTCCCTGGCCTATTAACTTCCACCCACAGCAGAGCTAGCCACACAGCGACCAACTCCGCTGTATAAACTGCCAAATCATCACTGATTCTTTGAACTACTTCTACTTTTAATTTTGGGATGACATATGCCACCCCCATTCTTTTATCACTCTGTTTAGATGCATCTGTATATATACTTACATCCTCTCTATATCTCTCCATTAAATATCTCTGCATCCCATACCTGTCCAATGTCCATACCATTTCCTTGCTTTTCTTCTAACAATCCCAAATCAATAGCCATTTCTTTATATTCCCATGGTGGAGCAACTGGGAAAGGTACAGTAGTACTTACTTTAAGATCATTGAACCCCATTTAATTTACCTTATCATTGATCACCCAACCAAAACTTCTGACTTGAGCATTTCCACGCTCTTGGCATTGCTTCAAAACTAATTGACTCATGTGATTTCCAATATGGTTCAGTCAATACAAAAACCAAAACCAATAACTCACTTTCACCAGCAGAGGTCAGTGTCACATCAGTTCTGAGCATCATTAGATTGAGATTTAATCATGGTTTGCATATCCTCTTATTTGCCAAGCAATTGCTTGGGAATATTTTATGAGCGTTGTGCTACATTTCTCTTAAACCTTTCTCTTTTAACTGATTCTTTATTTTTCCTTGTTTCCTATGTTACATTAATAACTGAAACAGCAATCACAAGACGATTAATAATTCTTAATTTAAATTGTTCTTGCCATAACCTCAGAAGCAATTTGATTTTAAATTTAAAATAGTTAATTTAGACAGACAATAACACTGCAATCCCATACACCTCATTTAATCTGTTATGTTTGGGGTAAAATATAATTTACCAGGCATTTAAAATATTTAAAACACAGAAAGCCCCAAAAGTAGTCATGATATAAAGATGTAATCATTGCCCATATAACAGAAGTTACAACAAATCATGTCTTTCTGAAATCTGAAAAAAAAAAAAAAAAAAAAAACATTTGTTTGGAGTTTATTTAGGTTGTTCCAAATGTTTACAATGGCTGTTAAACCAATTCAAAAAACAAAACAAACAACAAGAACAAAAATAAATAAATTTGCATATACTGTGCAAAAGTCTTGGGCCATTAGTATTTTCACCAACAGTAAATGGTTTTAAGTCAGTTATTTATATCTTTTGATACAGTGTGTCAGTAATATCAGTTTACATTCCTTTTCCCATTTTTTGTAATAATCGAGTGAGATTTTATGCACAAGGAATCTGACGGCAGCCCGTGATCCACACAGAAATCTGATCTCACCATCATCCAGTCTGTCTTCGATTACATTAAGAAACAGAAAAAACTGAGGCATGCTGTTGGGTTTTGACATATACAAACAAAATCAACATTACGTCCATAGAATAAAATGAAATGTTTACAGTTTATTATGTCAGGTATATCAAATGATCTGAACTTACCGCTTGGAAGCCATTCTTCAGAAATGAAAAGGCTGGTTTAACAACAGGAAGTGCAGGAGGAATCTTCACTGTTGACTTCACCCTTTTCTTAGACAACTGAGTAACTGGGTCCTCTGAGTCTCACCTTTATTGACCACTTGGTAGCCTCCCCCCTTTTTCTGCAGAAGCTGATACACCAATTTAAACCTTGACCTGAATGGGCCAATTACTGGATGAAAATGGGCCAATTTTAAACCCCTTAATGGGCCATCTACACGAATTATGGGCCATTTTCGAAACAAAGTTGGGCCATCATGGTTGTGATGATAGAGCCATCAAATGTTGTTTTCTTTATTTAAAACATTTCACCTGAGCTTCTTTGTAGGATTTCTTCTAAGTTTAATCTTAACTGTTTTCTTTTTAATTGTGAACTTAATCTTTGTCTTTCTTCCTGATATTTAGGACATTGAAGGATAACATTCTCTACAGACTCTGGACATTCACATAATTCACAATTGCCATCATCATGTTTCTTTATTATTACCAAAGTTTTATTTAATCTTGTGTGTCCATACCTCATTCTTGACAACACATCCTCCTCCTCCTCCTTGCTTCTGTTCATATTTCTGCCCTTTCACACTTTATTCTGGATATTATATAACTGTCTTCCAGTCTACCCATTGTCCCATAATGTTTGCCATTTGCCCTTAACAATGTTTTTAACTATACTCTTAATTTCTGCTTTGCTATAATTAACCTCAATATCTACATTTCCAGCTGCTTAGCACATTTGTCTGCCAAGTTTCCTACGACTTCTAAATGAGCTGGTACCCATATAAGAGTTATCTCAGTTCCTGATTGTATCAGATTATTTGCAATTTGTATTATTTCTACTACAATATCCTGTCTTGATTTTGACTGACATGTTTTGATGCTGATCAAAGCTGAGCTTGAATCTGAAGCAATTACTGCCTTCCCTGGCCTATTAACTTCCACCCACAGCAGAGCTAGCCACACAGCGACCAACTCCGCTGTATAAACTGCCAAATCATCACTGATTCTTTGAACTACTTCTACTTTTAATTTTGGGATGACATATGCCACCCCCATTCTTTTATCACTCTGTTTAGATGCATCTGTATATATACTTACATCCTCTCTATATCTCTCCATTAAATATCTCTGCATCCCATACCTGTCCAATGTCCATACCATTTCCTTGCTTTTCTTCTAACAATCCCAAATCAATAGCCATTTCTTTATATTCCCATGGTGGAGCAACTGGGAAAGGTACAGTAGTACTTACTTTAAGATCATTGAACCCCATTTAATTTACCTTATCATTGATCACCCAACCAAAACTTCTGACTTGAGCATTTCCACGCTCTTGGCATTGCTTCAAAACTAATTGACTCATGTGATTTCCAATATGGTTCAGTCAATACAAAAACCAAAACCAATAACTCACTTTCACCAGCAGAGGTCAGTGTCACATCAGTTCTGAGCATCATTAGATTGAGATTTAATCATGGTTTGCATATCCTCTTATTTGCCAAGCAATTGCTTGGGAATATTTTATGAGCGTTGTGCTACATTTCTCTTAAACCTTTCTCTTTTAACTGATTCTTTATTTTTCCTCGTTTCCTATGTTATATTAATAACTGAAACAGCAATCACAAGACAATTGATTAATAATTCTTAATTTAAATTGTTCTTGCCATAACCTCAGAAGCAATTTGATTTTAAATTTAAAATAGTTAATTTAGACAGACAATAACACTGCAATCCCAGACACCTCATTTAATTTGTTATGTTTGGGGTAAAATATAATTTACCAGGCATTTAAAATATTTAAAACACAGAAAGCCCCAAAAGTAGTCATGATATAAAGATGTAATCATTGCCCATATAACAGAAGTTACAACAAATCATGTCTTTCTGAAATCTGAAAAAAAAAAAAAAAACATTTGTTTGGAGTTTATTTAGGTTGTTCCAAATGTTTACAATGGCTGTTAAACCAATTCAAAAAACAAAACAAACAACAAGAACAAAAATAAATAAATTTGCATATACTGTGCAAAAGTCTTGGGCCATTAGTATTTTCACCAACAGTAAATGGTTTTAAGTCAGTTATTTATATCTTTTGATACAGTGCGTCAGTAATATCAGTTTACATTCCTTTTCCCATTTTTTGTAATAATCGAGTGAGATTTTATGCACAAGGAATCTGACGGCAGCCCGTGATCCACACAGAAATCTGATCTCACCATCATCCAGTCTGTCTTCGATTACATTAAGAAACAGAAAAAACTGAGGCAGACTAAATCCAGAAGAACTGTAGCAATGTCTCCCAGATTCTTAATGAAACCTTTCTGCGAAGCTACAATACTGTTAAAAGTTTTAGTCACTTGTGTAAACACAGTGTAAAGTGAGGATACTTTCAAAAATAAAGCCATAAATAGATTTTATTTATCAATTAACTTCTATTAACTAAATAAAATCAGAATTTGGTGTAACCACCAATTTTTTTTAAAAGACATTTTGTCCTAGTTACACTTGCACATAGTTTTTGCAGTTTGCTTTTCAGCAAGGCTTCTTGAAGTGTCTTGGAGACATTGCCACAGTGTTTTCTGGATTTAGTCTGCCTCAGTTTGTTTCCGTTTCTTCATGTACACATAGACTGATGATGGCGAGATCAGATCTCTGTGTGGAGCACTGCTTATCCATACACAAACCTCCCTATTCAGTGTTTGGAAATGTAAACTATAATTTCCTACTGACACACTACAAAAGACATGAATACATTTTTGTTGTTGTAGCTGAAAATACTATTGGCCTAAGACTTTTTTCATAGTACTGTATGCTGGTGTTAGCCGGTCCCTGCCAGTCCAGTCAAAGTCCAGACCTCATCCTGACTGGACTGCTTTGGCGAGAGCTGTGCATAAACAACAAACGTTGATAAACCAAAGCAATATTGTAAAGGAGAGTGGGCCAAAAACAGATCAAATCGTACAGAAAATGATTACATCACATTATTGCTTCTAAAAGTGTCCCTAGTTTGACACACGTGGCTTTACCATATTGGCTTTAATTTTGTTAAATAAATGATACGGTTTGATATACCATGTGTGTTTACCGGAGGTTTTATTTTCTAAAGTTTTTTAATGATTTTCCCAATTTTTAAGATGATTTTATATATTTTTATTCTTTTATCTTCAGTATGGACATATGAACAAAGTTATATAGACAATATTAGACAAATATTACACATACACATCCACAATAAACAGAATCCACATTTTTTTAAAGTATGGGGAAACATCTGAAATGATTTGAAAAACAAATAACTATTCACTTTAACTAAACGTCACTTACCTAGTCATACCAGTTTTTATTATCCCCCTTTTTTTTATGAAACGCAGTTAATCACAAAATATAATGAAATGCTGATTTATATTTGGTTTGTTTCATTCTGATGACAAATGAAAATGAGCTGAAAGTGGCAGTTTACCGGTGATTTAAACACAACGGCATAATTAATGAGGTAAAAACAGGACTATTGAAGCTATTTAGCAGCTCTGTTAACACTCTCAATCCTTAAATTGACATCACTGAATTCAACGATGAACTGCCTTTAACTGTCACTTTGCATTATTGAATCACCATTTTCCTAATGAATGTTGTTCAGTTCTTTGACACAATCTGTTTTGTTTAAAGCGCTATATAAATAAAGGTGACTTGACTTGACTTGACTTAAACAGGATCATCAGCAAAAAAACAAAATCGAAATCCATTTTATTAAATGCTACATTAACCATACACAACTATAATATTTTCTTGTGAAATATGGTTACATTTTCTAATAACTACTAGATTATTAAATTATTTCTCTTTTTTTATGCGAAACTGGAAATGATGAGACCATTTTAAGCTAAAAAAACAACAATTGTAGTGCTTCATGGCTTTCAAATACACATATTACGAGCAGTAAATAAACAAAAGTTGATATAAAATAATAAGTTGATTTAATAAATTGCTTAAGCAACTACAAAAATCTGATGGAGGTCAAATACAGATGATTTTTCAGACATTATTTCCATTTTTTATTGCAGTTGACCTTAAAGATGACCTTTAATATATAACATCTTCATATAACAATGATGTTTTAATGAGGGTGTTTTTAACTGATTTATTATGAAGAGAGCTTTTATTACTCAATGCGTTATTGGGTCACATTTGATGATGAGTCAGCAACACACTTTAAATGTGCTTGAACTATTTTAATTTCAGACAGCTGTTTTTAGCGTGATGGTGTAGTGATCCTAACTGAGTGAAACTGTTCCCACACTGACCACATGTAAAAGGCTTCTCTCCACTTTGGACCTTCTCATGTGTTTTTTCTCCAGTATGAAGCCTCTGGTGCTTTTTCAATGTCGCAGCGGCGGTAAAAGTCTTCCCACATTCAAAGCACATGTGATCCTTCACGCCACTGTGTCTTTTCTGGTGAATTCTTAAATTACCCAGCTGACTAAAACTCTTTCCACACGAAGAACACGTGTAAGGCTTCTCCTTTGTATGGACTTTCAGGTGGACCTTCAGGTGTTCTGCCATAGGAAATCTTTTACCACATTGATCACAGTTGTACGGCCTTTCTCCAGAGTGAGAACGCAGATGTATTTTAAGAGTGTATGTATGTCTGAAACTCTTCCCGCACTGTTCACACGTGTGCGGTTTCTCTCCAGTGTGGATTTTCTGGTGATCATTTAAGCTTCCTTTTTGTGTAAAACATTTACCGCACTGATCACATTTGTAAGGCTTCTCTCCAGTGTGGGTCCTCACATGTATTTTCAGAGTCCCAGTCTGACTGAATCTCTTGTCACAGTGTGAACACTTGTAAGGTTTTTCTCCCGTGTGAACTCTCTGGTGCCCTTTCAATGCATCGGATCTAGTAAAGCTCCTGCCACAATCTAAGCAAACGTGATCCTTCACACCGTTGTGTCTTTTCCAGTGAAATTTTAGATTATCCAGCCGAGTGAAACTCATTCCACACAGAGAGCACACGTGAAGCTTCTTCTTTGTAGGAGCTTTCAGGCACCTCTTCCGAGTTTTTTTGCTGCATTGATCAGAGTTAAACTGTCTTTCTCCAGAATGAGAATGAAGATGTAATTTAAGAGTGTGTGCTCGTGCAAAACTGTTCCCGCACTGATCACACGTGTGCGATTTCTCTCCAGTGTGGATTTTCATGTGAGGTTGAAGACTTTTTTTGGTTGTGAAACTCTTTCCACACTGAGGGCAGGGGAATGATTCCTTGGCTCTTCTTTTCGATGAGCAACTGAAAGATTTCTCCAGTTTTGACATGATGATGATTATTTGCTCTCCTCTTTCTCCTCCAAATATCCCTTTAAGTGTTTGTGGTAAAAACAGATAATTTGAGACAGGAAATATATGCCAAAAGTGTTTAAAATGTGTATTATTATACCATTAAACCATTATTTCTCACAAACTGAGATGAGTAAGACGTCAATAAAACATCAAAACAAGTACAAATCATTACAGTAGCTCTAAAAATAGAACAGTACAATATTAAGGCTAAACATCTATAGGTAATATATCATTATGAATATAGCTTGCTTTTCTAATAACATTCATAAGTAGTTCACACACTAAAAAGAATTGATAGGACATTATTTAAATGTTTCCAGCTTGTGATGTATTTAAAACTTTTTTTGCATTATTTGCAGACTCGATATGAAGTATTTTAGCTCTAAACCTTCAATACATATTTTAAATGAATAAATGCAAAGTAACTAAAACTGATTACATGTCAAAAGCAAAATAATAAAATATGAAATTCCCAAATCCAGGTTTGACAGCCATATTATCATTCCAAACACCGAAACTATAATTCATACCAGCACAAAAACTCACGGACGCTCATTAGTGAATTTAACATTAGATCCTCACACTCTTGTTTCAGTTAGCAGATGCCAGAAAAGACGCAAAAGGTGGTTTACTTGAAGGAATAACAGTAGAGAAATGACAATGTTACCTAAATAGTAGTTTTTGGATTCTATTGAAGGAGTGGATGCCGAGTTGCCATATCCTTCATACTTATATTATATTATTTTATTACATGATTTCTTGTTTGACTATTAATCAAGTTATAGCAAGAGTGAAATGTGTAACCTAATGTGTGCTGTATTTCTTTTCCTCAAGATTAATGTCCGCATATTATGTGTGTGTATCCAACCGTAATGATAAGACACTTGCCAGTGCTAGAAAGCCTTGAATTTTAGATAAGTTCTCTGTGTATGTGTGTTAGTATCTGTCTGTACAGGGAGAAGCTCAGACAGTCCCAGGACAAACGATCAACTGCCAGTGTCCAGCATATCAGATCTACGTCTTTGGAGAGTTTTATCTAGGTTTTGGAACCAATCAGAATTTTGTTGACTCATGTATTGACGCAATTAGTATCCTCTGTCAGGGTATAACTGTGGTTGATTTTGTATTGTACGGGGGCGGCCTGCGAACTCCTTCGAGAGTGTTGAAGCTGACTTCTGCTGATGAAATTGCAAACTATTTTCTTCAAGTAAAATTATTATTTTTAATTGAACTCATCTCTGACTCCTGGTCTTCATTGCGACATATCTGGTCCTTGGGTTTTAACTGTAAATTCCCCTACAGTTATGGTGGAGGATTCGCGGGCAATAGTTCTTTGGTGACATCCCTGATCAATCATCACACCAAGGTAGGAAAGATTTTAGATTTTATATTATTGGTTAGGGACTGTCTGTAAGTGGAGGGGGTCGAGAGAAGGAGGAACGATAGACTCACTCAGACGTGAGGGGTAGACACCAGCTCCAGGGTGGAGTAGGTAAATTGGTGTCACAATATACCTGTAAATAAGTAACCTTGTGAGTATAAGGGGTACAAGTACACATCGGTAGGTCTTGATATAAGATATTTAGAGATGTGTACAGTTACAGAGGGAACAGGTGCACACCTATAGGACTTAGAGAGAGACGTAAAAATTTGTTTCTAGGTGTGCACAGTCCAGGGGGGACAAAAACGCATTCTTAACAGGCATGTGAACCCGTAAAGGGCAGTGCTGGGTCAAGCACCGAGGGACAAGGGACACATAGGGCCGTAAATAGGCAGTGCTGGGTCAAGCACAGAGAGCCAAAAAGCACGAGAGGCCATAAAGGGCAGTGCATTTACGGCCGGGTAAGCCAAAGTAGGGGTATGGGAAATCCCGAGAAGAATGTAAGACACTAGACGGGGGTTCTAGTCGTATCTCGCTCTTCCAACTCTCGATTACCCACCATTACAGACAGGGGCGCCCCGAGCTTAGAAATAGGCCAGGTCAGTGGTTAGGGAAAAGAGTATCCAAAATTAGTGTTTAAAAATAAATAGTGATAATTCATATGTGCACCTATAAAAATATAGGGATATATGCAAAGGGAAAGTATTGATTGATCTGGGATGCCTCAGGAACAACCCCAAAAGAGCTAAAATGTAGTTTTCATGACCCTGATTGGATTGGACCAGTATATGGAAATTCTGGAATATACTTTGCAATTTCATCACGCAGAAGTCAAGTGCTGTTGGTAAGATCGCCGCCTCAATATGTTTTTGTTTTATGATAGAAATATGACTGACAAATTAGGTAACCTTGTCAGCCCTGATAGAAATAATGAAACAGAAGAGAGCAAATGCTGTAAACAGTTTGGCTCTGAAGCTCTGACTTTAAAAATATTCTCTGAATTCATTGAAAGAATGGTCAGTCTGAGCTTTGATTCTGATTGTAATGTTAAAACAAAAACTTGATTGACTTTAAACTTTAAAGAACCAGAGAGAAATAAAAATGTATAAATGTATGTGCCGATTTGTTAAAAATAATCCCAGAAGTAACTGAGTGATGATTTAATCTGATTCTCTGTGCATAGAAGGTTCAAATGACAAAGAATGATATCATAAGATCTGTTCTAGTTCCTATATAATTGTTGAAAGTCCTGACAAGGCATACTGAACAGAATTCTGGGTTAGTGAAAAAAATAAAACTGAAGGCACACAAATTGGCAGTGGCATTTTGGAAAAACTTAGAAGCTTATGTTTTGCTTTAAAAGATAAAATTGCTTTGACTACAATGAAGCAGTTGTTTTATCTCATGCTGGCCCCCACCATGACTCTGGCTTAAGCTTTAAAAGTACCAGACACATGTTCTGAGTGAAAAATTTGTAATTCCTATATTTACTAATGTTTGGCCAAAAGAGTAATTTTATTGTTGGATTGCAAAATTGTAGTCACGCAGCATCATAAAAAAAAAGAAAAAGAAGAGAAAAGAAAATTATTTTTTTTGTTTATGAGATGATAAAGTTGTAAACAAGTAACATAAACGGGGGTTTCAAAGTAACTTTGAAAACAGCATGCTAGCAAGACCCGAAGTAATATACCTGGGTCAGATAACCTCTGACAGATTTAAAACCCATGTTGAAATTCAGAAGCCATGGCCAGAATTAAGTGAATGAATAAATACAAGTTGATGTAAAAGTAATGACAATGACTGCAAAGAACTTTGAGAAACATTTGAGTTGCGAAAATAAAGTAAAAATACAAATATAAAGATGTTTTTTTTTTTAATGCATATAATTTCTGACAAGTTTTGTAAAATGATAGTATGATGAAATTATGTTAAAAATGAATGATAATGCATTGTTACGAGTTCTGAATCCCTCTGAGTTCTCTCTCTCTCTCATTCAAAGTAAGCTAAAATGCCGTTATCTGAGCCTGTGTTTAAGTGATAAGATATTTATAGTACAGCACAGTGTTTCAGTCAAATCATAGGCAGAGATGCTAAAGGACATGCTAAAAAGAGTTCAGATTTAATGCATTAAGAGGGCAATTGGTAGTTAAATGTTCAACTGCCCAATGCATGTAAGAAATAAGAGATTATAAAAATAATGAATAACAATTTAGGAGCAATTGTTGGCTATTTGTTCTATGACCAGTAACTTATCTGTCTTATTTTTTTAGTCTCCACCATCATACAGGGCCTGATGGCTGCAGCTACAGAAGCAACAGAAAATTACAATGAATGGACGGGTGTAAAAAAATAAATAAATAAATAAATTCACTGAGTAATCTCAGCATGATAGTTTGGAGGTATCCAATTGAGTTTAGCGATTAAATATTAGTTTGATTAACCTTTTTCAATGTTTTAACACTAGTAGGTGCTGTCAATGGCTCTCATGGTTCTTGAGTGCACCTTTCCTAAGCTGCAGGAAATACTGGATTCTGGAAGAAGACTGTCGAGGATGTTGCAATGGGAAAGAGTGGTTACCAGTGTGCATGAGGTGATTTCTCAATGACGGGTAAGATCTTCTTCTGGCCAATAGGGGACAACCTAAGGCATGGGGTCACCGCCACTGGGCACCTGCCCTGAAGGGAGGTGTTATATGTGAGATGGTAGTGGAGTTGAGCGGATGCTTGATAGGCCTAGAGCATCATTAAGAGGGGAACTGTATGAAGTACAGCAATCTGCCTCAAAATGTGAGCTCCTCCAGACCTGATCACCAGCAACCGCATTCCTTGATTGATTGTTGTGACAAGTGTCCACAACTTGATGCAACTATGCCAGTGGATCACACCCTGAGGACAAGGAGCTTATTTATAAAAAGTTAATGGCAATGGGCTTTCAAGAACCATCTGAGACCATGTGATGACAGCCATTATTTTGAGACAAAAATTTCTTATAAGGCTAAAATGATATTGAACTAATATGTCTATATCATAGTCTTTACTCATGCAGATCATTAGGCATGACACAAGATAATAACAAGATATGGTGGTGGCTAAAAATGAAGACTGCTTCTGCTTGATCAAGAGATGGTTTAGATAACAAAGGTTAAGGGAATTAAGCATGTAAGGTAAAAATAATTTTAAAGAAATGTTCCTAGCATTATGTATTTTAAACAGTTTAAACTGAGATTTTAGATCTAGAACTTTGACATTTTTAACTTATTTGAATAATTTAGGGTTATATGTTGTAATGAATTTTATATTATAGTCTAAGTTAAAGTTTGGCAAAAATTGTCAAAATAAATAAATAATATTTTGCACAGTAAGAGAGAGAGAGAGAGTGCTTGAGCGGAGGCAGGGATGGTGCTTTCTTCTATTATTGGCCTGCTAAGAAAGAGTAACAAAACAGAGCAATGATTTTAAGACCAAACAACCCAGCTGATTTTTCTCAAAATAAAAATCATTAATGAACAGGCAAATTTGAGATTAGATAAGAGATTAGGTACAAACTTGGTAAAATGCACAGACAATGTTTGAGTTTAAATCCTTCCGATTTAATACCAAAAGGAAAACCTTAAATATGAGCTGTTAAAATATAAATGTGTCAAGTATGTGCATTCATGAGGATGTCTATATATATATTATTGGGGGACAATTCTGTTCCTGTTTTGTTCAATTGAGTCACTAACTTCTGGAATGAGTGTTTTATCATTACAGATGTGTTAAGTAAAATTACTTTACAGAAGTCGATAATTCTGAGTGAAACTAATGAAAAGACAATGCCAACATGGGACAAGCTTTAAGTGGATTGGTTATTCAGCTCTGTCTGCTACTGGTAATAATGACTTGTTTTGTCTTTTATAATACTGATTTAAATCACTCTCTGGATTAATATGTTAAAGAGTGTTTATATGATTGGATTTGTGAAATTTAAGTTTGCCGTCCAAAAATGGGTTTAAAATCCATGCCTAAATTTAAATGAGGGTCTAAATTTTAACAAGTTAACACTTTGTTGTTGAATGGTGAAGGTAATATTTTAGACTTGACGGCAGAAAAACAGTGACAGATTGGCTAAGTCACTAACCAAATTATCCAGAGAGCACCCTCACATAAAGAAGCCTGGTGGGAAAACCAAAGGAGTGAATCCTGTTTATGTAATATAGTGCAAAAGCAAAAGCAGCTGTAAGGCTTTGTGGCTCTTCAAGGTCTGAATGACGCATAGTTTGGTTTATGTAGAACAGAGATAAGTTGAAACAAAAACGTGTGGATAGCCCCTTAATGGAGCAAATCCATAACAAGAGGTTTGAATTAATTGAAATAGCATAGCAAAAAAAATAATAATAATAATAATAAATTTTGTTTGAAACAAAACATTGTATATGGCTCTATGGAGCTGCTTATGAACACCTGTCAGGTCAAATCAAATGTAATATTGTGAACACTGACAGGGCTTTTTGATAATGTATTACTGTTTCAATACAGATTTACAGAAACTGAGGATGTCTCTTAATAAATATTTGGGCGTTAGAACTAAGTAACAGTATTGTTCATTTAGTAATAGTATTGGGAACCTTTGCTCTTTTTCAGTTTATAATAATTTTGAGTAAATAAATATCACTGCCAAATGACAAACATGACGAGGTTTTTTAAGACATTGATCACATTGCTGACCTGTAGATTTATCACTGACAAAACAGTGAGAACTAAATTAACTTATATACAATTATTGAGGATTTGCTTCTGAATGTGTCGTTAATATAGTCTGGTAACAAGTAATATGGTATGATAATTGACAAGATTTGCATAAAAAAAGTAATAATAAGGCAATAAGTATGATTAACAGTAATGGCATGGTATAAAAATAACATGCATGACAATAAGTGGACAGGTTAGTTGTATTTTAAAAGTTAGACACTTTCGATACTTAAAATGTAATTTTGATCAATGTTGTTAACAATGACAAGTTTAGGTTTATGGTTCATGTATGTTTAAACAGCATGTGAACTATGATGACTGCAACTGGATTCGTGGTGAAGTAAAACTTAATAAAAGGGCTATTAAGTAATAACTAGGAACTGCTCTAGGTTTTTGGAGGAAATAATGATTAAGATTATTTTTTTATTTTTAAAGATGGCTCAATATTGATCTTATTTATGGTTTGTTTATTTTGTGTTTTTTAAACACCAAGTTTGGAGTGAAAGGGTATAATGGATGTTCAATCCCTCTAATTGCCCATTGATCTGGAAAATTATAGATTTTCATAAACATAAGGGTCTCTTTACTGGGATTTAGGTTAAAAAGCAATGTCTATATTTGGTATTTGTGAGTGACTGAGGTCTGACATATGTCAGGATGCAATAACAGTGGTTATTCATTTAGCCCGGCTTCCAGAGAATATATATATATATACGTTTATTGTAATGAGTTTATTTTACGATATGACCCAAATTAACTAAAATTCATCATATTTGTATAAGACATGTTTAAAAGAAAACAAATAAGGCATATCCTTCTTAAGGTTAAAAAAAAAAAATTAATTGGTTATAGTGTAGCGGTTTTCTTTATGATTTGTTAAATCTGGTTAATGAATATGCAAATTTAGTCTTAAGGCTGTTGGATTAATGTTTTGTTTTAGAGGGTAGTGTGAAGTAGCTGTAGTAGGAGAGAGGTATTTACAAAGATATGTTGATGAAGTATATATGGATGGAGGACACTTTTCCAGGTAGAGGGAACCACAGAATGATTCACTGGAAAAGACATTAAGAAAGACTAGTGCAAGTGCCGATATTGTGGGATTAAGTAAGTAGATGAATGTATATGGGAAGTAAGAATGATTATGGGAAGTATTTTGTACAAAATAATGTGTTTATTACTAGAAATGTCAGCCGTACCAGAGATCTTAAGTATATGCACATGTTTAAGTTGACCAACAGCCTGCATTATTAGCATGCATCACACGACACTGACTTATTTATTAGACCAGATGTGGGTATTAGAACCCAAATTATGATCTAAAAACGGGGGACTGAAGGATGGATGCCGAGTTGCCATATCCTTCATACTTATATTATATTATTTTATTACATGATTTTCTTGTTTGACTATTAATCAAGTTATAGCAAGAGTGAATGTTGTAACCTAATGTGTGCTGTATTTCTTTTCCTCAAGATTAATGTCCGCATATTATGTGTGTGTATCCAACCGTAATGATAAGACACTCGCCATGGCTAGAAAGCCTTGAATTTAGATAAGTTCTCTGTGTATGTGTGTTAGTATCTGTCTGTACAGGGAGAAGCTCAGACAGTCCCAGGACAACGATCAACTTGCCAGTGTCCCAGATATCAGATCTACGTCTTTGGAGAGTTTTATCTAGGTTTTGGAACCATCAGAATTTTGTTGACTCATGTATTGACGCAATTAGTATCTCTGTCAGGGTATAACTGTGGTTGATTTTGTATTGTTACGGGGGCGGCCTGCGACATCCTTCGAGAGTGTTGAAGCTGACTTCTGCTGATGAAATTGCAAACTATTTTCTTCAAGTAAATTATTATTTTTAATTGAACTCATCTCTGACTCCTGGTCTTCATTGCGACATATCTGGTCCTTGGGGTTTTAACTGTAAATTCCCTACACTATAAATACAATA
>NW_020524191.1:0-65417 GCF_003368295.1 Carassius auratus
CCGCTACGAACTCTCGAAATGACTCAAATGATTCGCGCTCCCGCTACGAACTCTCGAATGACTCAAATGATTCGCGCTCCCGCTACGAACTCTCGAAATGACTCAAATGATTCGCGATCCCGCTTACGAACTCTCGAAATGACTCAAATGATTCGCGATCCCGCTACGAACTCTCGAACTGACTCAAATGATTCGCGATCCCGCTACGAACTCTCGAAATGACTCAAATGATTAGCGATCCCTCTTTGAAACTCCCGAACTGACTCAAATGATATGCGAACCCGCTACGAACTCCCAAAGTATGGTTTAGTTTAGCAATTTCACTCCAGCAGCACTGTTTCACAGCTGAGAAACACACAGCGGTGATTCATTACTGAATTAATCTACAGCTTTGAACGAATCAGTCAGTGATTCAGTGACTCCTTCATTACGGAATAATTTCTGAGTGATTTAATGACTCACTCGCGGCCACCTACTGGCGCAGTTTCATATTTAAAGTATCATTTAAATATTATTTATAATTTGTATTATTTATGCAAAGGTTAATATAAAAATGTATTTGTAAAAATTCTTTCTGTAATGTCTATTCAATGCTTTTCTCATTTATCACAATAATAGTGATGTTTATTCTCCATCCAAATTGATTGCACATCATCTAATTAATGAATTTCTGTTAATAACCCTGATCTGTGCTTCATGTGCGTTTCGTGAAGCCGGTGTATCCGGGACAATCTCTGCAGACGGAGATGTGGAAGGAAGGGAACAGGATTCACATCCAGTGCAAGGTGACGAAGCGTTCGGTGTGTGTGTTTAGTCCTTCAGTGTGTGTTTAGCGCTGATCTGTTCTGGCTCTAGGTGAAGGAGAGCGGAGACGTGGTGCTGTCTGGAGCGTATATAGATCTGCAGATGGATGTGTGTGTCAGAGCCGGGTCTCCGCAGGTCTGCACACACACACACACACACACACACATCTCTGAGATCGCACGCAGGATCAGAGATGGCGGTCAGGAGCTGGTGAAGAAGGTCAACGCTGTGTTCGGATGGAGATCAGCAAAGACGGCAGAACTATCCGAGAGTGGAGTGAGCCAGACACTGCAGAATAACATTCATTCTCTTAACACAAGCAAAGATATCTGCCAAAGGGGCGAGGAATAGAATGAACTATTAAGAGAATATATTTTGAAGAAGAACACCATGACCTTCATCAAATTAAAATATCTTGTGTTTGTGTCCGAGTCGAACGGTGGCAGGTAAAAGAAAAGAGTAAAAAATAAACCCTGGACAATCTTCCTAAGACATACGTCTGCAGGAGCCTTGATGATTATAAATATGCTTTATCTTTATCAAAGTATTAGTTCATCAAGCCTTGTGTTCAACTCCATATTTATACTGAAATTAAAAGTAGCTGTGATCTTATTCTAGTTAGCGGCTCTGAAATCGAGTGACAGCTGATTGGTTGATTGACAAATGTCTTCACACACAAAGTGCTTCATATTCAACACAGTTTAGATTAACACTCATATAACTGTATTGTTTTGTGTGAGAGGAATCAAACAATCAAATCCTGCGATCGTTTACTCTTCCTCAGCCTGAACAAGTGTTTTTTTTTTCTGTTGAACACTAAAGAAGATGATTTTTGAGAGCGAACCGTTGACGGCACCCATTGACTTCTGTGCTACAGGAAGAAATACTATGGAAGTGAATGGGTACCATCAACCGTTTGGTGTTTAAAGCATCATCTTTTTAGCATTCAGCAGAAGACAGAAACTCGTAAAAAACATATATAATTTTTACATTTTATTTAAAAAAATAAATATGTAAAATAAGCACACACAGTTAAACTTTTATTCCTAACTAATAATTCATTCCCAAAGCAACCAACTATGTGTCATTGTTGTTAACTAAGACTGAAACTTCTAAAAACAGTTTTCTGTAATTGAATTAAAGCTTCTTTTTTTTTTCAAAAAAGTTGAAATGCTAAAATTATTAAAACTGACATAAATATTTAAAAAAATTAATAAAACTAATTCCTAAACTTCAAACTGCAATCTTGTCAATCTGAGTAAGTGCTGAAACAGTTTATAAAGACCTTGATGTTGTTTGGACACCGTGTGTGTGTGTGTGTGTGTGTGTGTGTGTGTCCACCTGGATGTTCCCTAACCGCTACGAACTCTCGAAATGACTCAAATGATTCGCGATCCCGCTACGAACTCTCGAAATGACTCAAATGATTCGCGATCCCGCTACGAACTCTCGAAATGACTCAAATGATTCGCGATCCCGCTACGAACTCTCGAAATGACTCAAATGATTCGCGATCCCGCTACGAACTCTCGAAATGACTAAAATGATTCGCGAACGCGCTACGAACTCTCGAAATGACTCAAATGATTCGCGATCCCGCTACGAACTCACGAACTGACTCAAATGATTCGAGATCCCGCTTTGAACTCCCGAACTGACTCAAATGATTTGCGAACCCGCTACGAACTCCCAAAGTATGGTTTAGTTTAGCAATTTCACACCAGCAGCACTGTTTCACAGCTGAGAACCACACAGCGGTGATTCATTACTGAATGAATCTACAGCTTTGAACGAATCAGTCAGTGATTCAGTGACTCCTTCATTACGGAATAATTTCTGAGTGATTTAATGACTCACTCGCGGCCACCTACTGGCGCAGTTTCATATTTAAAGTATCATTTCAATATTATTTATAATTTGTATTATTTATGCAAAGGTTAATATAAAAATGTATTTGTAAAAATTCTTTCTGTAATGTCTATTCAATGCTTTTCTCATTTATCACAATAATAGTGATGTTTATTCTCCGTCCAAATTGATTGCACATCATCTAATTAATGAATTTCTGTTAATAACCCTGATCTGTGCTTCAGGTGCGTTTCGTGAAGCCGGTGTATCCGGGACAGTCTCTGCAAACGGAGATGTGGAAGGAAGGGAACAGGATTCACATCCAGTGCAAGGTGACGAAGCGTTCGGTGTGTGTGTTTAGTCCTTCAGTGTGTGTTTAGCGCTGATCTGTTCTGGCTCTAGGTGAAGGAGAGCGGAGACGTGGTGCTTCTGTGCTACAGGAAGAAATACTATGGAAGTGAATGGGTACCATCAACCGTTTGGTGTTTAAAGCATCATCTTTTTAGCATTCAGCAGAAGACAGAAACTCGTACAAAACATATCTAATTTTTACATTTTATTTAAAAAAATAAATATGTAAAATAAGCACACACAGTTAAACTTTTATTCCTAACTAGTAATTCATTCCCAAAGCAACCAACTATGTGTCATTGTTGTTAACTAAGACTGAAACTACTAAAAACAGTTTTCTGTAATTGAATTAAAGCTTCTTTTTTTTTTCAAAAAAGTTGAAATGCTAAAATTATTAAAACTGACATAAACATTAAAAAAAATTAATAAAACTAATTCCTAAACTTCAAACTGCAATCTTGTCAATCTGAGTAAGTGCTGTAACAGTTTATAAAGACCTTGATGTTGTTTGGACACCGTGTGTGTGTGTGTGTGTGTGTGTGTGTCCACCTGGATGTTCCCTAACGCTATGAACTCTCGAAATGACTCAAATGATTCGCGCTCCCGCTACGACCTCTCGAAATGACTCAAATGATTCGCGCTCCCGCTACGAACTCTCGAAATGACTCAAATGATTCGCGCTCCCGCTACGAACTCTCGAAATGACTCAAATGATTCGCGCTCCCGCTACGAACTCTCGAAATGACTCAAATGATTCGCGCTCCCGCTACGAACTCTCGAAATGACTCAAATGATTCGCGCTCCCGCTACGAACTCTCGAAATGACTCAAATGATTCGCGATCCCGCTACGAACTCTCGAAATGACTCAAATGATTCGCGATCCCGCTACGAACTCTCGAAATGACTCAAATGATTCGCGATCCCGCTACGAACTCTCGAAATGACTCAAATGATTAGCGATCCCGCTACGAACTCTCGAAATGACTCAAATGATTAGCGATCCCTCTTTGAACTCCCGAACTGACTCAAATGATATGCGAACCCGCTACGAACTCCCAAAGTATGGTTTAGTTTAGCAATTTCACTCCAGCAGCACTGTTTCACAGCTGAGAAACACACAGCGGTGATTCATTACTGAATTAATCTACAGCTTTGAACGAATCAGTCAGTGATTCAGTGACTCCTTCATTACGGAATAATTTCTGAGTGATTTAATGACTCACTCGCGGCCACCTACTGGCGCAGTTTCATATTTAAAGTATCATTTAAATATTATTTATAATTTGTATTATTTATGCAAAGGTTAATATAAAAATGTATTTGTAAAAATTCTTTCTGTAATGTCTATTCAATGCTTTTCTCATTTATCACAATAATAGTGATGTTTATTCTCCATCCAAATTGATTGCACATCATCTAATTAATGAATTTCTGTTAATAACCCTGATCTGTGCTTCATGTGCGTTTCGTGAAGCCGGTGTATCCGGGACAATCTCTGCAGACGGAGATGTGGAAGGAAGGGAACAGGATTCACATCCAGTGCAAGGTGACGAAGCGTTCGGTGTGTGTGTTTAGTCCTTCAGTGTGTGTTTAGCGCTGATCTGTTCTGGCTCTAGGTGAAGGAGAGCGGAGACGTGGTGCTGTCTGGAGCGTATATAGATCTGCAGATGGATGTGTGTGTCAGAGCCGGGTCTCCGCAGGTCTGCACACACACACACACACACACACACACATCTCTGAGATCGCACGCAGGATCAGAGATGGCGGTCAGGAGCTGGTGAAGAAGGTCAACGCTGTGTTCGGATGGAGATCAGCAAAGACGGCAGAACTATCCGAGAGTGGAGTGAGCCAGACACTGCAGAATAACATTCATTCTCTTAACACAAGCAAAGATATCTGCCAAAGGGGCGAGGAATAGAATGAACTATTAAGAGAATATATTTTGAAGAAGAACACCATGACCTTCATCAAATTAAAATATCTTGTGTTTGTGTCCGAGTCGAACGGTGGCAGGTAAAAGAAAAGAGTAAAAAATAAACCCTGGACAATCTTCCTAAGACATACGTCTGCAGGAGCCTTGATGATTATAAATATGCTTTATCTTTATCAAAGTATTAGTTCATCAAGCCTTGTGTTCAACTCCATGTTTATACTGAAATTAAAAGTAGCTGTGATCTTATTCTAGTTAGCGGCTCTGAAATCGAGTGACAGCTGATTGGTTGATTGACAAATGTCTTCACACACAAAGTGCTTCATATTCAAACACAGTTTAGATTAACACTCATATAACTGTATTGTTTGTGTGAGAGGAATCAAACAATCAAATCATGCGATCGTTTACTCTTCCTCAGCCTGAACAAGTGTTTTTTTTTTTCTGTTGAACACTAAAGAAGATGTTTTTTTGAGAGCGAACCGTTGACGGCACCCATTGACTTCTGTGCTACAGGAAGAAATACTATGGAAGTGAATGGGTACCATCAACCGTTTGGTGTTTAAAGCATCATCTTTTTAGCATTCAGCAGAAGACAGAAACTCGTACAAAACATATATAATTTTTACATTTTATTTAAAAAAATAAATATGTAAAATAAGCACACACAGTTAAACTTTTATTCCTAACTAATAATTCATTCCCAAAGCAACCAACTATGTGTCATTGTTGTTAACTAAGACTGAAACTTCTAAAAACAGTTTTCTGTAATTGAATTAAAGCTTCTTTTTTTTTCAAAAAAGTTGAAATGCTAAAATTATTAAAACTGACATAAATATTTAAAAAAATTTATAAAACTAATTCCTAAACTTCAAACTGCAATCTTGTCAATCTGAATAAGTGCTGTAACAGTTTATAAAGACCTTGATGTTGTTTGGACACCGTGTGTGTGTGTGTGTGTGTCCACCTGGATGTTCCCTAACCGCTATGAACTCTCGAAATGACTCAAATGATTCGCGATCCCGCTACGAACTCTCGAAATGACTCAAATGATTCGCGATCCCGCTACGAACTCTCGAAATGACTCAAATGATTCGCGATCCCGCTACGAACTCTCGAAATGACTCAAATGATTCGCGATCCCCCTACGAACTCTCGAAATGACTAAAATGATTCGCGAACGCGCTACGAACTCTCGAAATGACTCAAATGATTCGCGATCCCGCTACGAACTCACGAACTGACTCAAATGATTCGAGATCCCGCTTTGAACTCCCGAACTGACTCAAATGATTTGCGAACCCGCTACGAACTCCCAAAGTATGGTTTAGTTTAGCAATTTCACACCAGCAGCACTGTTTCACAGCTGAGAACCACACAGCGGTGATTCATTACTGAATGAATCTACAGCTTTGAACGAATCAGTCAGTGATTCAGTGACTCCTTCATTACGGAATAATTTCTGAGTGATTTAATGACTCACTCGCGGCCACCTACTGGCGCAGTTTCATATTTAAAGTATCATTTCAATATTATTTATAATTTGTATTATTTATGCAAAGGTTAATATAAAAATGTATTTGTAAAAATTCTTTCTGTAATGTCTATTCAATGCTTTTCTCATTTATCACAATAATAGTGATGTTTATTCTCCGTCCAAATTGATTGCACATCATCTAATTAATGAATTTCTGTTAATAACCCTGATCTGTGCTTCAGGTGCGTTTCGTGAAGCCGGTGTATCCGGGACAATCTCTGCAGACGGAGATGTGGAAGGAAGGGAACAGGATTCACATCCAGTGCAAAGTGTGTGTTTAGTCCTTCAGTGTGTGTTTAGCGCTGATCTGTTCTGGCTCTAGGTGAAGGAGAGCGGAGACGTGGTGCTTCTGTGCTACAGGAAGAAATACTATGGAAGTGAATGGGTACCATCAACCGTTTGGTGTTTAAAGCATCATCTTTTTAGCATTCAGCAGAAGACAGAAACTCGTACAAAACATATCTAATTTTTACATTTTATTTAAAAAAATAAATATGTAAAATAAGCACACACAGTTAAACTTTTATTCCTAACTAGTAATTCATTCCCAAAGCAACCAACTATGTGTCATTGTTGTTAACTAAGACTGAAACTACTAAAAACAGTTTTCTGTAATTGAATTAAAGCTTCTTTTTTTTTTCAAAAAAGTTGAAATGCTAAAATTATTAAAACTGACATAAACATTAAAAAAAATTAATAAAACTAATTCCTAAACTTCAAACTGCAATCTTGTCAATCTGAGTAAGTGCTGTAACAGTTTATAAAGACCTTGATGTTGTTTGGACACCGTGTGTGTGTGTGTGTGTGTGTGTGTGTGTGTGTGTGTGTCCACCTGGATGTTCCCTAACCGCTATGAACTCTCGAAATGACTCAAATGATTCGCGCTCCCGCTACGAACTCTCGAAATGACTCAAATGATTCGCGCTCCCGCTACGAACTCTCGAAATGACTCAAATGATTCGCGCTCCCGCTACGAACTCTCGAAATGACTCAAATGATTCGCGCTCCCGCTACGAACTCTCGAAATGACTCAAATGATTCGCGATCCCGCTACGAACTCACGAACTGACTCAAATGATTCGAGATCCCGCTTTGAACTCCCGAACTGACTCAAATGATTTGCGAACCCGCTACGAACTCCCAAAGTATGGTTTAGTTTAGCAATTTCACACCAGCAGCACTGTTTCACAGCTGAGAACCACACAGCGGTGATTCATTACTGAATGAATCTACAGCTTTGAACAAATCAGTCAGTGATTCAGTGACTCCTTCATTACGGAATAATTTCTGAGTGATTTAATGACTCACTCGCGGCCACCTACTGGCGCAGTTTCATATTTAAAGTATCATTTCAATATTATTTATAATTTGTATTATTTATGCAAAGGTTAATATAAAAATGTATTTGTAAAAATTCTTTCTGTAATGTCTATTCAATGCTTTTCTCATTTATCACAATAATAGTGATGTTTATTCTCCGTCCAAATTGATTGCACATCATCTAATTAATGAATTTCTGTTAATAACCCTGATCTGTGCTTCAGGTGCGTTTCGTGAAGCCGGTGTATCCGGGACAGTCTCTGCAGACGGAGATGTGGAAGGAAGGGAACAGGATTCACATCCAGTGCAAAGTGTGTGTTTAGTCCTTCAGTGTGTGTTTAGCGCTGATCTGTTCTGGCTCTAGGTGAAGGAGAGCGGAGACGTGGTGCTTCTGTGCTACAGGAAGAAATACTATGGAAGTGAATGGGTACCATCAACCGTTTGGTGTTTAAAGCATCATCTTTTTAGCATTCAGCAGAAGACAGAAACTCGTACAAAACATATCTAATTTTTACATTTTATTTAAAAAAATAAATATGTAAAATAAGCACACACAGTTAAACTTTTATTCCTAACTAGTAATTCATTCCCAAAGCAACCAACTATGTGTCATTGTTGTTAACTAAGACTGAAACTACTAAAAACAGTTTTCTGTAATTGAATTAAAGCTTCTTTTTTTTTTCAAAAAAGTTGAAATGCTAAAATTATTAAAACTGACATAAACATTAAAAAAAATTAATAAAACTAATTCCTAAACTTCAAACTGCAATCTTGTCAATCTGAGTAAGTGCTGTAACAGTTTATAAAGACCTTGATGTTGTTTGGACACCGTGTGTGTGTGTGTGTCCACCTGGATGTTCCCTAACGCTATGAACTCTCGAAATGACTCAAATGATTCGCGCTCCCGCTACGAACTCTCGAAATGACTCAAATGATTCGCGCTCCCGCTACGAACTCTCGAAATGACTCAAATGATTCGCGCTCCCGCTACGAACTCTCGAAATGACTCAAATGATTCGCGCTCCCGCTACGAACTCTCGAAATGACTCAAATGATTCGCGCTCCCGCTACGAACTCTCGAAATGACTCAAATGATTCGCGCTCCCGCTACGAACTCTCGAAATGACTCAAATGATTCGCGCTCCCGCTACGAACTCTCGAAATGACTCAAATGATTCGCGCTCCCGCTACGAACTCTCGAAATGACTCAAATGATTCGCGATCCCACTACGAACTCTCGAAATGACTCAAATGATTCGCGATCCCGCTACGAACTCTCGAACTGACTCAAATGATTCGCGATCCCGCTACGAACTCTCGAAATGACTCAAATGATTAGCGATCCCTCTTTGAACTCCCGAACTGACTCAAATGATATGCGAACCCGCTACGAACTCCCAAAGTATGGTTTAGTTTAGCAATTTCACTCCAGCAGCACTGTTTCACAGCTGAGAAACACACAGCGGTGATTCATTACTGAATTAATCTACAGCTTTGAACGAATCAGTCAGTGATTCAGTGACTCCTTCATTACGGAATAATTTCTGAGTGATTTAATGACTCACTCGCGGCCACCTACTGGCGCAGTTTCATATTTAAAGTATCATTTAAATATTATTTATAATTTGTATTATTTATGCAAAGGTTAATATAAAAATGTATTTGTAAAAATTCTTTCTGTAATGTCTATTCAATGCTTTTCTCATTTATCACAATAATAGTGATGTTTATTCTCCGTCCAAATTGATTGCACATCATCTAATTAATGAATTTCTGCTAATAACCCTGATCTGTGCTTCAGGTGCGTTTCGTGAACGGCACCCATTGACTTCTGTGCTACAGGAAGAAATACTATGGAAGTGAATGGGTACCATCAACTGTTTGGTGTTTAAAGCATCATCTTTTTAGCATTCAGCAGAAGACAGAAACTCGTACAAAACATATATAATTTTTACATTTTATTTAAAAAAATAAATATGTAAAATAAGCACACACAGTTAAACTTTTATTCCTAACTAGTAATTCATTCCCAAAGCAACCAACTATGTGTCATTGTTGTTAACTAAGACTGAAACTACTAAAAACAGTTTTCTGTAATTGAATTAAAGCTATTTTTTTTTTTTCAAAAAAGTTGAAATGCTAAAATTATTAAAACTGACATAAACATTAAAAAAAATTAATAAAACTAATTCCTTAACTTCAAACCGCAATCTTGTCAATCTGAGTAAGTGCTGTAACAGTTTATAAAGACCTTGATGTTGTTTGGACACCGTGTGTGTGTGTGTGTGTGTGTGTGTGTGTGTGTGTGTGTGTGTGTGTGTGTGTGTGTGTGTGTGTGTGTCCACCTGGATGTTCCCTAACCGCTATGAACTCTCGAAATGACTCAAATGATTCGCGATCCCGCTACGAACTCTCGAAATGACTCAAATGATTCGCGATCCCGCTACGAACTCTCGAAATGACTCAAATGATTCGCGATCCCGCTACGAACTCTCGAAATGACTCAAATGATTCGCGATCCCGCTACGAACTCTCGAAATGACTAAAATGATTCGCGAACGCGCTACGAACTCTCGAAATTACTCAAATGATTCGCGATCCCGCTACGAACTCACGAACTGACTCAAATGATTCGAGATCCCGCTTTGAACTCCCGAACTGACTCAAATGATTTGCGAACCTGCTACGAACTCCCAAAGTATGGTTTAGTTTAGCAATTTCACACCAGCAGCACTGTTTCACAGCTGAGAAACACACAGCGGTGATTCATTACTGAATGAATCTACAGCTTTGAACGAATCAGTCAGTGATTCAGTGACTCCTTCATTACGGAATAATTTCTGAGTGATTTAATGACTCACTCGCGGCCACCTACTGGCGCAGTTTCATATTTAAAGTATCATTTCAATATTATTTATAATTTGTATTATTTATGCAAAGGTTAATATAAAAATGTATTTGTAAAAATTCTTTCTGTAATGTCTATTCAATGCTTTTCTCATTTATCACAATAATAGTGATGTTTATTCTCCGTCCAAATTGATTGCACATCATCTAATTAATGAATTTCTGTTAATAACCCTGATCTGTGCTTCAGGTGCGTTTCGTGAAGCCGGTGTATCCGGGACAGTCTCTGCAGACGGAGATGTGGAAGGAAGGGAACAGGATTCACATCCAGTGCAAGGTGACGAAGCGTTCGGTGTGTGTGTTTAGTCCTTCAGTGTGTGTTTAGCGCTGATCTGTTCTGGCTCTAGGTGAAGGAGAGCGGAGACGTGGTGCTGTCTGGAGCGTATATAGATCTGCAGATGGATGTGTGTGTCAGAGCCGGGTCTCCGCAGGTCTGCACACACACACACACACACACACACACACACACACACATCTCTGAGATCGCACGCAGGATCAGAGATGGCGGTCAGGAGCTGGTGAAGAAGGTCAACGCTGTGTTCGGATGGAGATCAGCAAAGACGGCAGAACTATCCGAGAGTGGAGTGAGCCAGACACTGCAGAATAACATTCATTCTCTTAACACAAGCAAAGATATCTGCCAAAGGGGCGAGGGATAGAATGAACTATTAAGAGAATATATTTTGAAGAAGAACACCATGACCTTCATCAAATTAAAATATCTTGTGTTTGTGTCCGAGTCGAACGGTGGCAGGTAAAAGAAAAGAGTAAAAAATAAACCCTGGACAATCTTCCTAAAACATACGTCTGCAGGAGCCTTGATGATTATAAATATGCTTTATCTTTATCAAAGTATTAGTTCATCAAGCCTTGTGTTCAACTCCATATTTATACTGAAATTAAAAGTAGCTGTGATCTTATTCTAGTTAGCGGCTCTGAAATCGAGTGACAGCTGATTGGTTGATTGACAAATGTCTTCACACACAAAGTGCTTCATATTCAAACACAGTTTAGATTAACACTCATATAACTGTATTGTTTGTGTGAGAGGAATCAAACAATCAAATCATGCGATCGTTTACTCTTCCTCAGCCTGAACAAGTGTTTTTTTTTTCTGTTGAACACTAAAGAAGATGTTTTTTTGAGAGCGAACCGTTGACGGCACCCATTGACTTCTGTGCTACAGGAAGAAATACTATGGAAGTGAATGGGTACCATCAACCGTTTGGTGTTTAAAGCATCATCTTTTTAGCATTCAGCAGAAGACAGAAACTCGTACAAAACATATATAATTTTTACATTTTATTTAAAAAAATAAATATGTAAAATAAGCACACACAGTTAAACTTTTATTCCTAACTAATAATTCATTCCCAAAGCAACCAACTATGTGTCATTGTTGTTAACTAAGACTGAAACTACTAAAAACAGTTTTCTGTAATTGAATTAAAGCTTCTTTTTTTTTTCAAAAAAGTTGAAATGCTAAAATTATTAAAACTGACATAAATATTTAAAAAAATTAATAAAACTAATAACTAAACTCCAAACTGCAATCTTGTCAATCTGAATAAGTGCTGTAACAGTTTATAAAGACCTTGATGTTGTTTGGACACCTTGTGTGTGTGTGTGTGTGTGTGTGTGTGTGTGTGTGTGTGTGTGTGTGTGTGTGTGTGTGTGTGTGTGTGTGTGTGTGTCCACCTGGATGTTCCCTAACCGCTACGAACTCTCGAAATGACTCAAATGATTCGCGATCCCGCTACGAACTCTCGAAATGACTCAAATGATTCGCGATCCCGCTACGAACTCTCGAAATGACTAAAATGATTCGCGAACGCGCTACGAACTCTCGAAATGACTCAAATGATTCGCGATCCCGCTACGAACTCACGAACTGACTCAAATGATTCGAGATCCCGCTTTGAACTCCCGAACTGACTCAAATGATTTGCGAACCCGCTACGAACTCCCAAAGTATGGTTTAGTTTAGCAATTTCACACCAGCAGCACTGTTTCACAGCTGAGAACCACACAGCGGTGATTCATTACTGAATGAATCTACAGCTTTGAACGAATCAGTCAGTGATTCAGTGACTCCTTCATTACGGAATAATTTCTGAGTGATTTAGTGACTCACTCGCGGCCACCTACTGGCGCAGTTTCATATTTAAAGTATCATTTCAATATTATTTATAATTTGTATTATTTATGCAAAGGTTAATATAAAAATGTATTTGTAAAAATTCTTTCTGTAATGTCTATTCAATGCTTTTCTCATTTATCACAATAATAGTGATGTTTATTCTCCGTCCAAATTGATTGCACATCATCTAATTAATGAATTTCTGTTAATAACCCTGATCTGTGCTTCAGGTGCGTTTCGTGAAGCCGGTGTATCCGGGACAGTCTCTGCAAACGGAGATGTGGAAGGAAGGGAACAGGATTCACATCCAGTGCAAGGTGACGAAGCGTTCGGTGTGTGTGTTTAGTCCTTCAGTGTGTGTTTAGCGCTGATCTGTTCTGGCTCTAGGTGAAGGAGAGCGGAGACGTGGTGCTTCTGTGCTACAGGAAGAAATACTATGGAAGTGAATGGGTACCATCAACCGTTTGGTGTTTAAAGCATCATCTTTTTAGCATTCAGCAGAAGACAGAAACTCGTACAAAACATATATAATTTTTACATTTTATTTAAAAAAATAAATATGTAAAATAAGCACACACAGTTAAACTTTTATTCCTAACTAGTAATTCATTCCCAAAGCAACCAACTATGTGTCATTGTTGTTAACTAAGACTGAAACTACTAAAAACAGTTTTCTGTAATTGAATTAAAGCTTCTTTTTTTTTCAAAAAAGTTGAAATGCTAAAATTATTAAAACTGACATAAACATTAAAAAAAATTAATAAAACTAATTCCTAAACTTCAAACTGCAATCTTGTCAATCTGAGTAAGTGCTGTAACAGTTTATAAAGACCTTGATGTTGTTTGGACACCGTGTGTGTGTGTGTGTGTGTGTGTGTGTGTCCACCTGGATGTTCCCTAACGCTACGAACTCTCGAAATGACTCAAATGATTCGCGCTCCCGCTACGACCTCTCGAAATGACTCAAATGATTCGCGCTCCCGCTACGAACTCTCGAAATGACTCAAATGATTCGCGCTCCCGCTACGAACTCACGAACTCTCGAAATGACTCAAATGATTCGCGCTCCCGCTACGAACTCTCGAAATGACTCAAATGATTCGCGCTCCCGCTACGAACTCTCGAAATGACTCAAATGATTCGCGCTCCCGCTACGAACTCTCGAAATGACTCAAATGATTCGCGCTCCCGCTACGACCTCTCGAAATGACTCAAATGATTCGCGCTCCCGCTACGAACTCTCGAAATGACTCAAATGATTCGCGCTCCCGCTACGAACTCTCGAAATGACTCAAATGATTCGCGCTCCCGCTACGAACTCTCGAAATGACTCAAATGATTCGCGCTCCCGCTACGAACTCTCGAAATGACTCAAATGATTCGCGATCCCGCTACGAACTCTCGAAATGACTCAAATGATTCGCGATCCCGCTACGAACTCTCGAACTGACTCAAATGATTCGCGATCCCGCTACGAACTCTCGAAATGACTCAAATGATTCGCGATCCCGCTACGAACTCTCGAACTGACTCAAATGATATGCGAACCCGCTACGAACTCCCAAAGTATGGTTTAGTTTAGCAATTTCACTCCAGCAGCACTGTTTCACAGCTGAGAAACACACAGCGGTGATTCATTACTGAATAATCTACAGCTTTGAACGAATCAGTCAGTGATTCAGTGACTCCTTCATTACGGAATAATTTCTGAGTGATTTAATGACTCACTCGCGGCCACCTACTGGCGCAGTTTCATATTTAAAGTATCATTTAAATATTATTTATAATTTGTATTATTTATGCAAAGGTTAATATAAAAATGTATTTGTAAAAATTCTTTCTGTAATGTCTATTCAATGCTTTTCTCATTTATCACAATAATAGTGATGTTTATTCTCCATCCAAATTGATTGCACATCATCTAATTAATGAATTTCTGTTAATAACCCTGATCTGTGCTTCATGTGCGTTTCGTGAAGCCGGTGTATCCGGGACAATCTCTGCAGACGGAGATGTGGAAGGAAGGGAACAGGATTCACATCCAGTGCAAGGTGACGAAGCGTTCGGTGTGTGTGTTTAGTCCTTCAGTGTGTGTTTAGCGCTGATCTGTTCTGGCTCTAGGTGAAGGAGAGCGGAGACGTGGTGCTGTCTGGAGCGTATATAGATCTGCAGATGGATGTGTGTGTCAGAGCCGGGTCTCCGCAGGTCTGCACACACACACACACACACACACACACACATCTCTGAGATCGCACGCAGGATCAGAGATGGCGGTCAGGAGCTGGTGAAGAAGGTCAACGCTGTGTTCGGATGGAGATCAGCAAAGACGGCAGAACTATCCGAGAGTGGAGTGAGCCAGACACTGCAGAATAACATTCATTCTCTTAACACAAGCAAAGATATCTGCCAAAGGGGCGAGGAATAGAATGAACTATTAAGAGAATATATTTTGAAGAAGAACACCATGACCTTCATCAAATTAAAATATCTTGTGTTTGTGTCCGAGTCGAACGGTGGCAGGTAAAAGAAAAGAGTAAAAAATAAACCCTGGACAATCTTCCTAAGACATACGTCTGCAGGAGCCTTGATGATTATAAATATGCTTTATCTTTATCAAAGTATTAGTTCATTAAGCCTTGTGTTCAACTCCATATTTATACTGAAATTAAAAGTAGCTGTGATCTTATTCTAGTTAGCGGCTCTGAAATCGAGTGACAGCTGATTGGTTGATTGACAAATGTCTTCACACACAAAGTGCTTCATATTCAAACACAGTTTAGATTAACACTCATATAACTGTATTGTTTGTGTGAGAGGAATCAAACAATCAAATCCTGCGATCGTTTACTCTTCCTCAGCCTGAACAAGTGTTTTTTTTTTTCTGTTGAACACTAAAGAAGATGTTTTTTTGAGAGCGAACCGTTGACGGCACCCATTGACTTCTGTGCTACAGGAAGAAATACTATGGAAGTGAATGGGTACCATCAACCGTTTGGTGTTTAAAGCATCATCTTTTTAGCATTCAGCAGAAGACAGAAACTCGTACAAAACATATATAATTTTTACATTTTATTTAAAAAAATAAATATGTAAAATAAGCACACACAGTTAAACTTTTATTCCTAATTAATAATTCATTCCCAAAGCAACCAACTATGTGTCATTGTTGTTAACTAAGACTGAAACTTCTAAAAACAGTTTTCTGTAATTGAATTAAAGCTTCTTTTTTTTTTCAAAAAAGTTGAAATGCTAAAATTATTAAAACTGACATAAATATTTAAAAAAAATTTATAAAACTAATTCCTAAACTTCAAACTGCAATCTTGTCAATCTGAATAAGTGCTGTAACAGTTTATAAAGACCTTGATGTTGTTTGGACACCGTGTGTGTGTGTGTGTGTGTCCACCTGGATGTTCCCTAACCGCTACGAACTCTCGAAATGACTCAAATGATTCGCGATCCCGCTACGAACTCTCGAAATGACTCAAATGATTCGCGATCCCGCTACGAACTCTCGAAATGACTCAAATGATTCACGATCCCGCTACGAACTCTCGAAATGACTCAAATGATTCGCGATCCCCGCTACGAACTCTCGAAATGACTAAAATGATTCGCGAACGCGCTACGAACTCTCGAAATGACTCAAATGATTCGCGATCCCGCTACGAACTCACGAACTGACTCAAATGATTCGAGATCCCGCTTTGAACTCCCGAACTGACTCAAATGATTTGCGAACCCGCTACGAACTCCCAAAGTATGGTTTAGTTTAGCAATTTCACACCAGCAGCACTGTTTCACAGCTGAGAACCACACAGCGGTGATTCATTACTGAATGAATCTACAGCTTTGAACGAATCAGTCAGTGATTCAGTGACTCCTTCATTACGGAATAATTTCTGAGTGATTTAATGACTCACTCGCGGCCACCTACTGGCGCAGTTTCATATTTAAAGTATCATTTCAATATTATTTATAATTTGTATTATTTATGCAAAGGTTAATATAAAAATGTATTTGTAAAAATTCTTTCTGTAATGTCTATTCAATGCTTTTCTCATTTATCACAATAATAGTGATGTTTATTCTCCGTCCAAATTGATTGCACATCATCTAATTAATGAATTTCTGTTAATAACCCTGATCTGTGCTTCAGGTGCGTTTCGTGAAGCCGGTGTATCCGGGACAGTCTCTGCAGACGGAGATGTGGAAGGAAGGGAACAGGATTCACATCCAGTGCAAGGTGATGAAGCGTTCGGTGTGTGTGTTTAGTCCTTCAGTGTGTGTTTAGCGCTGATCTGTTCTGGCTCTAGGTGAAGGAGAGCGGAGACGTGGTGCTTCTGTGCTACAGGAAGAAATACTATGGAAGTGAATGGGTACCATCAACCGTTTGGTGTTTAAAGCATCATCTTTTTAGCATTCAGCAGAAGACAGAAACTCGTACAAAACATATCTAATTTTTACATTTTATTTAAAAAAATAAATATGTAAAATAAGCACACACAGTTAAACTTTTATTCCTAACTAGTAATTCATTCCCAAAGCAACCAACTATGTGTCATTGTTGTTAACTAAGACTGAAACTACTAAAAACAGTTTTCTGTAATTGAATTAAAGCTTCTTTTTTTTTTCAAAAAAGTTGAAATGCTAAAATTATTAAAACTGACATAAACATTAAAAAAAATTAATAAAACTAATTCCTAAACTTCAAACTGCAATCTTGTCAATCTGAGTAAGTGCTGTAACAGTTTATAAAGACCTTGATGTTGTTTGGACACCGTGTGTGTGTGTGTGTGGTGTGTGTGTGTGTGTGTGTGTCCACCTGGATGTTCCCTAACCGCTATGAACTCTCGAAATGACTCAAATGATTCGCGCTCCCGCTACGAACTCTCGAAATGACTCAAATGATTCGCGCTCCCTACGAACTCTCGAATGACTCAATGATTCGCGCTCCCGCTACGAACTCTCGAATGACTCAAATGATTCGCGCTCCCGCTACGAACTCTCGAAATGACTCAAATGATTCGCGCTCCCGCTACGAACTCTCGAAATGACTCAAATGATTCGCGCTCCCGCTACGAACTCTCGAAATGACTCAAATGATTCGCGCTCCCGCTACGAACTCTCGAAATGACTCAAATGATTCGCGCTCCCGCTACGAACTCTCGAAATGACTCAAATGATTCGCGCTCCCGCTACGAACTCTCGAAATGACTCAAATGATTCGCGATCCCGCTACGAACTCTCGACTGACTCAAATGATTCGCGATCCCGCTACGAACTCTCGAAATGACTCAAATGATTAGCGATCCCTCTTTGAACTCCCGAACTGACTCAAATGATTTGCGAACCCGCTACGAACTCCCAAAGTATGGTTTAGTTTAGCAATTTCACTCCAGCAGCACTGTTTCACAGCTGAGAAACACACAGCGGTGATTCATTACTGAATTAATCTACAGCTTTGAACGAATCAGTCAGTGATTCAGTGACTCCTTCATTACGGAATAATTTCTGAGTGATTTAATGACTCACTCGCGGCCACCTACTGGCGCAGTTTCATATTTAAAGTATCATTTAAATATTATTTATAATTTGTATTATTTATGCAAAGGTTAATATAAAAATGTATTTGTAAAAATTCTTTCTGTAATGTCTATTCAATGCTTTTCTCATTTATCACAATAATAGTGATGTTTATTCTCCATCCAAATTGATTGCACATCATCTAATTAATGAATTTCTGTTAATAACCCTGATCTGTGCTTCATGTGCGTTTCGTGAAGCCGGTGTATCCGGGACAATCTCTGCAGACGGAGATGTGGAAGGAAGGGAACAGGATTCACATCCAGTGCAAGGTGACGAAGCGTTCGGTGTGTGTGTTTAGTCCTTCAGTGTGTGTTTAGCGCTGATCTGTTCTGGCTCTAGGTGAAGGAGAGCGGAGACGTGGTGCTGTCTGGAGCGTATATAGATCTGCAGATGGATGTGTGTGTCAGAGCCGGGTCTCCGCAGGTCTGCACACACACACACACACACACACACATCTCTGAGATCGCACGCAGGATCAGAGATGGCGGTCAGGAGCTGGTGAAGAAGGTCAACGCTGTGTTCGGATGGAGATCAGCAAAGACGGCAGAACTATCCGAGAGTGGAGTGAGCCAGACACTGCAGAATAACATTCATTCTCTTAACACAAGCAAAGATATCTGCCAAAGGGGCGAGGGATAGAATGAACTATTAAGAGAATATATTTTGAAGAAGAACACCATGACCTTCATCAAATTAAAATATCTTGTGTTTGTGTCCGAGTCGAACGGTGGCAGGTAAAAGAAAAGAGTAAAAAATAAACCCTGGACAATCTTCCTAAGACATACGTCTGCAGGAGCCTTGATGATTATAAATATGCTTTATCTTTATCAAAGTATTAGTTCATCAAGCCTTGTGTTCAACTCCATATTTATACTGAAATTAAAAGTAGCTGTGATCTTATTCTAGTTAGCGGCTCTGAAATCGAGTGACAGCTGATTGGTTGATTGACAAATGTCTTCACACACAAAGTGCTTCATATTCAAACACAGTTTAGATTAACACTCATATAACTGTATTGTTTGTGTGAGAGGAATCAAACAATCAAATCCTGCGATCGTTTACTCTTCCTCAGCCTGAACAAGTGTTTTTTTTTTTCTGTTGAACACTAAAGAAGATGTTTTTTTGAGAGCGAACCGTTGACGGCACCCATTGACTTCTGTGCTACAGGAAGAAATACTATGGAAGTGAATGGGTACCATCAACCGTTTGGTGTTTAAAGCATCATCTTTTTAGCATTCAGCAGAAGACAGAAACTCGTACAAAACATATATAATTTTTACATTTTATTTAAAAAAATAAATATGTAAAATAAGCACACACAGTTAAACTTTTATTCCTAACTAATAATTCATTCCCAAAGCAACCAACTATGTGTCATTGTTGTTAACTAAGACTGAAACTTCTAAAACAGTTTTCTGTAATTGAATTAAAGCTTCTTTTTTTTTTCAAAAAAGTTGAAATGCTAAAATTATTAAAACTGACATAAATATTTAAAAAAATTAATAAAACTAATTCCTAAACTTCAAACTGCAATCTTGTCAATCTGAGTAAGTGCTGAACAGTTTATAAAGACCTTGATGTTGTTTGGACACCGTGTGTGTGTGTGTGTGTGTGTGTGTGTGTGTGTCCACCTGGATGTTCCCTAACCGCTACGAACTCTCGAAATACTCAAATGATTCGCGATCCCGCTACGAACTCTCGAAATGACTCAAATGATTCGCGATCCCGCTACGAACTCTCGAAATGACTCAAATGATTCGCGATCCCGCTACGAACTCTCGAAATGACTAAAATGATTCGCGAACGCGCTACGAACTCTCGAAATGACTCAAATGATTCGCGATCCCGCTACGAACTCTCGAAATGACTCAAATGATTCGCGATCCCGCTACGAAACTCTCGAAATGACTCAAATGATTCGCGATCCCGCTACGAACTCTCGAAATGACTCAAATGATTCGCGATCCCGCTACGAACTCTCGAAATGACTAAAATGATTCGCGAACGCGCTACGAACTCTCGAAATGACTCAAATGATTCGCGATCCCGCTACGAACTCACGAACTGACTCAAATGATTCGAAGATCCACGCTTTGAACTCCCGAACTGACTCAAATGATTTGCGAACGCCGCTACGAACTCCCAAAGTATGGTTTAGTTTAGCAATTTCACACCAGCAGCACTGTTTCACAGCTGAGAACCACACAGCGGTGATTCATTACTGAATGAATCTACAGCTTTGAACGAATCAGTCAGTGATTCAGTGACTCCTTCATTACGGAATAATTTCTGAGTGATTTAATGACTCACTCGCGGCCACCTACTGGCGCAGTTTCACATTTAAAGTATCATTTAATATTATTTATAATTTGTATTATTTATGCAAAGGTTAATATAAAAATGTATTTGTAAAAATTCTTTCTGTAATGTCTATTCAATGCTTTTCTCATTTATCACAATAATAGTGATGTTTATTCTCCATCCAAATTGATTGCACATCATCTAATTAATGAATTTCTGTTAATAACCCTGATCTGTGCTTCATGTGCGTTTCGTGAAGCCGGTGTATCCGGGACAATCTCTGCAGACGGAGATGTGGAAGGAAGGGAACAGGATTCACATCCAGTGCAAGGTGACGAAGCGTTCGGTGTGTGTGTTTAGTCCTTCAGTGTGTGTTTAGCGCTGATCTGTTCTGGCTCTAGGTGAAGGAGAGCGGAGACGTGGTGCTGTCTGGAGCGTATATAGATCTGCAGATGGATGTGTGTGTCAGAGCCGGGTCTCCGCAGGTCTGCACACACACACACACACACACACATCTCTGAGATCGCACGCAGGATCAGAGATGGCGGTCAGGAGCTGGTGAAGAAGGTCAACGCTGTGTTCGGATGGAGATCAGCAAAGACGGCAGAACTATCCGAGAGTGGAGTGAGCCAGACACTGCAGAATAACATTCATTCTCTTAACACAAGCAAAGATATCTGCCAAAGGGGCGAGGAATAGAATGAACTATTAAGAGAATATATTTTGAAGAAGAACACCATGACCTTCATCAAATTAAAATATCTTGTGTTTGTGTCCGAGTCGAACGGTGGCAGGTAAAAGAAAAGAGTAAAAAATAAACCCTGGACAATCTTCCTAAGACATACGTCTGCAGGAGCCTTGATGATTATAAATATGCTTTATCTTTATCAAAGTATTAGTTCATCAAGCCTTGTGTTCAACTCCATATTTATACTGAAATTAAAAGTAGCTGTGATCTTATTCTAGTTAGCGGCTCTGAAATCGAGTGACAGCTGATTGGTTGATTGACAAATGTCTTCACACACAAAGTGCTTCATATTCAAACACAGTTTAGATTAACACTCATATAACTGTATTGTTTGTGTGAGAGGAATCAAACAATCAAATCCTGCGATCGTTTACTCTTCCTCAGCCTGAACAAGTGTTTTTTTTTTTCTGTTGAACACTAAAGAAGATGTTTTTTTGAGAGCGAACCGTTGACGGCACCCATTGACTTCTGTGCTACAGGAAGAAATACTATGGAAGTGAATGGGTACCATCAACCGTTTGGTGTTTAAAGCATCATCTTTTTAGCATTCAGCAGAAGACAGAAACTCGTACAAAACATATATAATTTTTACATTTTATTTAAAAAAATAAATATGTAAAATAAGCACACACAGTTAAACTTTTATTCCTAACTAATAATTCATTCCCAAAGCAACCAACTATGTGTCATTGTTGTTAACTAAGACTGAAACTTCTAAAAACAGTTTTCTGTAATTGAATTAAAGCTTCTTTTTTTTTCAAAAAAGTTGAAATGCTAAAATTATTAAAACTGACATAAATATTTAAAAAATTAATAAAACTAATTCCTAAACTTCAAACTGCAATCTTGTCAATCTGAATAAGTGCTGTAACAGTTTATAAAGACCTTGATGTTGTTTGGACACCGTGTGTGTGTGTGTGTGTGTGTGTGTGTGTGTGTCCACCTGGATGTTCCCTAACCGCTACGAACTCTCGAAATGACTCAAATGATTCGCGATCCCGCTACGAACTCTCGAAATGACTCAAATGATTCGCGATCCCGCTACGAACTCTCGAAATGACTCAAATGATTCACGATCCCGCTACGAACTCTCGAAATGACTCAAATGATTCGCGATCCCGCTACGAACTCTCGAAATGACTCAAATGATTCGCGATCCCCTACGAACTCTCGAAATGTAATTCATCCCGCTACGAAACTCTACGAAATGATCAAATGATTCGCGATCCCCGCTACGGGAACTCTCGAAATGACTAAATGATTGGCGAACGCGCTACGAACTCTCGAAATACTCAATGATTCGCGATCCCGCTACGAACGCACGAACTGACTCCAAATGCATTCGAGATCCCGCTTTGAACTCCCGAACTGACTCAAATGATTTGCGACCCGCTACGAACTCCCAAAGTATGGTTTAGTTTAGCAATTTCACACCAGCAGCACTGTTTCACAGCTGAGAACCACACAGCGGTGATTCATTACTGAATGAATCTACAGCTTGAACGAATCAGTCAGTGATTCAGTGACTCCTTCATTACGGAATAATTTCTGAGTGATTTAATGACTCACTCGCGGCCACCTACTGGCGCAGTTTCATATTTAAAGTATCATTTCAATATTATTTATAATTTGTATTATTTATGCAAAGGTTAATATAAAAATGTATTTGTAAAAATTCTTTCTGTAATGTCTATTCAATGCTTTTCTCATTTATCACAATAATAGTGATGTTTATTCTCCGTCCAAATTGATTGCACATCATCTAATTAATGAATTTCTGTTAATAACCCTGATCTGTGCTTCAGGTGCGTTTCGTGAAGCCGGTGTATCCGGGACAGTCTCTGCAGACGGAGATGTGGAAGGAAGGGAACAGGATTCACATCCAGTGCAAGGTGATGAAGCGTTCGGTGTGTGTGTTTAGTCCTTCAGTGTGTGTTTAGCGCTGATCTGTTCTGGCTCTAGGTGAAGGAGAGCGGAGACGTGGTGCTTCTGTGCTACAGGAAGAAATACTATGGAAGTGAATGGGTACCATCAACCGTTTGGTGTTTAAAGCATCATCTTTTTAGCATTCAGCAGAAGACAGAAACTCGTACAAAACATATCTAATTTTTACATTTTATTTAAAAAAATAAATATGTAAAATAAGCACACACAGTTAAACTTTTATTCCTAACTAGTAATTCATTCCCAAAGCAACCAACTATGTGTCATTGTTGTTAACTAAGACTGAAACTACTAAAAACAGTTTTCTGTAATTGAATTAAAGCTTCTTTTTTTTTTCAAAAAAGTTGAAATGCTAAAATTATTAAAACTGACATAAACATTAAAAAAAATTAATAAAACTAATTCCTAAACTTCAAACTGCAATCTTGTCAATCTGAGTAAGTGCTGTAACAGTTTATAAAGACCTTGATGTTGTTTGGACACCGTGTGTGTGTGTGTGTGTGTGTGTGTGTCCACCTGGATGTTCCCTAACGCTATGAACTCTCGAAATGACTCAAATGATTCGCGCTCCCGCTACGAACTCTCGAAATGACTCAAATGATTCGCGCTCCCGCTACGAACTCTCGAAATGACTCAAATGATTCGCGCTCCCGCTACGAACTCTCGAAATGACTCAAATGATTCGCGCTCCCGCTACGAACTCTCGAAATGACTCAAATGATTCGCGCTCCCGCTACGAACTCTCGAAATGACTCAAATGATTCGCGCTCCCGCTACGAACTCTCGAAATGACTCAAATGATTCGCGCTCCCGCTACGAACTCTCGAAATGACTCAAATGATTCGCGCTCCCGCTACGAACTCTCGAAATGACTCAAATGATTCGCGATCCCGCTACGAACTCTCGAAATGACTCAAATGATTCGCGATCCCGCTACGAACTCTCGAACTGACTCAAATGATTCGCGATCCCGCTACGAACTCTCGAAATGACTCAAATGATTAGCGATCCCTCTTTGAACTCCCGAACTGACTCAAATGATATGCGAACCCGCTACGAACTCCCAAAGTATGGTTTAGTTTAGCAATTTCACTCCAGCAGCACTGTTTCACAGCTGAGAAACACACAGCGGTGATTCATTACTGAATTAATCTACAGCTTTGAACGAATCAGTCAGTGATTCAGTGACTCCTTCATTACGGAATAATTTCTGAGTGATTTAATGACTCACTCGCGGCCACCTACTGGCGCAGTTTCATATTTAAAGTATCATTTAAATATTATTTATAATTTGTATTATTTATGCAAAGGTTAATATAAAAATGTATTTGTAAAAATTCTTTCTGTAATGTCTATTCAATGCTTTTCTCATTTATCACAATAATAGTGATGTTTATTCTCCATCCAAATTGATTGCACATCATCTAATTAATGAATTTCTGTTAATAACCCTGATCTGTGCTTCATGTGCGTTTCGTGAAGCCGGTGTATCCGGGACAATCTCTGCAGACGGAGATGTGGAAGGAAGGGAACAGGATTCACATCCAGTGCAAGGTGACGAAGCGTTCGGTGTGTGTGTTTAGTCCTTCAGTGTGTGTTTAGCGCTGATCTGTTCTGGCTCTAGGTGAAGGAGAGCGGAGACGTGGTGCTGTCTGGAGCGTATATAGATCTGCAGATGGATGTGTGTGTCAGAGCCGGGTCTCCGCAGGTCTGCACACACACACACACACACACACACATCTCTGAGATCGCACGCAGGATCAGAGATGGCGGTCAGGAGCTGGTGAAGAAGGTCAACGCTGTGTTCGGATGGAGATCAGCAAAGACGGCAGAACTATCCGAGAGTGGAGTGAGCCAGACACTGCAGAATAACATTCATTCTCTTAACACAAGCAAAGATATCTGCCAAAGGGGCGAGGAATAGAATGAACTATTAAGAGAATATATTTTGAAGAAGAACACCATGACCTTCATCAAATTAAAATATCTTGTGTTTGTGTCCGAGTCGAACGGTGGCAGGTAAAAGAAAAGAGTAAAAAATAAACCCTGGACAATCTTCCTAAGACATACGTCTGCAGGAGCCTTGATGATTATAAATATGCTTTATCTTTATCAAAGTATTAGTTCATCAAGCCTTGTGTTCAACTCCATATTTATACTGAAATTAAAAGTAGCTGTGATCTTATTCTAGTTAGCGGCTCTGAAATCGAGTGACAGCTGATTGGTTGATTGACAAATGTCTTCACACACAAAGTGCTTCATATTCAAACACAGTTTAGATTAACACTCATATAACTGTATTGTTTGTGTGAGAGGAATCAAACAATCAAATCCTGCGATCGTTTACTCTTCCTCAGCCTGAACAAGTGTTTTTTTTTTTCTGTTGAACACTAAAGAAGATGTTTTTTTGAGAGCGAACCGTTGACGGCACCCATTGACTTCTGTGCTACAGGAAGAAATACTATGGAAGTGAATGGGTACCATCAACCGTTTGGTGTTTAAAGCATCATCTTTTTAGCATTCAGCAGAAGACAGAAACTCGTACAAAACATATATAATTTTTACATTTTATTTAAAAAAATAAATATGTAAAATAAGCACACACAGTTAAACTTTTATTCCTAACTAATAATTCATTCCCAAAGCAACCAACTATGTGTCATTGTTGTTAACTAAGACTGAAACTTCTAAAAACAGTTTTCTGTAATTGAATTAAAGCTTCTTTTTTTTTTCAAAAAAGTTGAAATGCTAAAATTATTAAAACTGACATAAATATTTAAAAAAATTAATAAAACTAATTCCTAAACTTCAAACTGCAATCTTGTCAATCTGAATAAGTGCTGTAACAGTTTATAAAGACCTTGATGTTGTTTGGACACCGTGTGTGTGTGTGTGTGTGTGTGTCCACCTGGATGTTCCCTAACCGCTACGAACTCTCGAAATGACTCAAATGATTCGCGATCCCGCTACGAACTCTCGAAATGACTCAAATGATTCGCGATCCCGCTACGAACTCTCGAAATGACTCAAATGATTCGCGATCCCGCTACGAACTCTCGAAATGACTCAAATGATTCGCGATCCCCCTACGAACTCTCGAAATGACTAAAATGATTCGCGAACGCGCTACGAACTCTCGAAATGACTCAAATGATTCGCGATCCCGCTACGAACTCACGAACTGACTCAAATGATTCGAGATCCCGCTTTGAACTCCCGAACTGACTCAAATGATTTGCGAACCCGCTACGAACTCCCAAAGTATGGTTTAGTTTAGCAATTTCACACCAGCAGCACTGTTTCACAGCTGAGAACCACACAGCGGTGATTCATTACTGAATGAATCTACAGCTTTGAACGAATCAGTCAGTGATTCAGTGACTCCTTCATTACGGAATAATTTCTGAGTGATTTAATGACTCACTCGCGGCCACCTACTGGCGCAGTTTCATATTTAAAGTATCATTTCAATATTATTTATAATTTGTATTATTTATGCAAAGGTTAATATAAAAATGTATTTGTAAAAATTCTTTCTGTAATGTCTATTCAATGCTTTTCTCATTTATCACAATAATAGTGATGTTTATTCTCCGTCCAAATTGATTGCACATCATCTAATTAATGAATTTCTGTTAATAACCCTGATCTGTGCTTCAGGTGCGTTTCGTGAAGCCGGTGTATCCGGGACAGTCTCTGCAGACGGAGATGTGGAAGGAAGGGAACAGGATTCACATCCAGTGCAAGGTGATGAAGCGTTCGGTGTGTGTGTTTAGTCCTTCAGTGTGTGTTTAGCGCTGATCTGTTCTGGCTCTAGGTGAAGGAGAGCGGAGACGTGGTGCTTCTGTGCTACAGGAAGAAATACTATGGAAGTGAATGGGTACCATCAACCGTTTGGTGTTTAAAGCATCATCTTTTTAGCATTCAGCAGAAGACAGAAACTCGTACAAAACATATCTAATTTTTACATTTTATTTAAAAAAATAAATATGTAAAATAAGCACACACAGTTAAACTTTTATTCCTAACTAGTAATTCATTCCCAAAGCAACCAACTATGTGTCATTGTTGTTAACTAAGACTGAAACTACTAAAAACAGTTTTCTGTAATTGAATTAAAGCTTCTTTTTTTTTTCAAAAAAGTTGAAATGCTAAAATTATTAAAACTGACATAAACATTAAAAAAAATTAATAAAACTAATTCCTAAACTTCAAACTGCAATCTTGTCAATCTGAGTAAGTGCTGTAACAGTTTATAAAGACCTTGATGTTGTTTGGACACCGTGTGTGTGTGTGTGTGTGTGTGTGTGTGTGTGTGTCCACCTGGATGTTCCCTAACGCTATGAACTCTCGAAATGACTCAAATGATTCGCGCTCCCGCTACGAACTCTCGAAATGACTCAAATGATTCGCGCTCCCGCTACGAACTCTCGAAATGACTCAAATGATTCGCGCTCCCGCTACGAACTCTCGAAATGACTCAAATGATTCGCGCTCCCGCTACGAACTCTCGAAATGACTCAAATGATTCGCGCTCCCGATACGAACTCTCGAAATGACTCAAATGATTCGCGATCCCGCTACGAACTCTCGAAATGACTCAAATGATTCGCGATCCCGCTACGAACTCTCGAACTGACTCAAATGATTCGCGATCCCGCTACGAACTCTCGAAATGACTCAAATGATTAGCGATCCCTCTTTGAACTCCCGAACTGACTCAAATGATATGCGAACCCGCTACGAACTCCCAAAGTATGGTTTAGTTTAGCAATTTCACTCCAGCAGCACTGTTTCACAGCTGAGAAACACACAGCGGTGATTCATTACTGAATTAATCTACAGCTTTGAACGAATCAGTCAGTGATTCAGTGACTCCTTCATTACGGAATAATTTCTGAGTGATTTAATGACTCACTCGCGGCCACCTACTGGCGCAGTTTCATATTTAAAGTATCATTTAAATATTATTTATAATTTGTATTATTTATGCAAAGGTTAATATAAAAATGTATTTGTAAAAATTCTTTCTGTAATGTCTATTCAATGCTTTTCTCATTTATCACAATAATAGTGATGTTTATTCTCCATCCAAATTGATTGCACATCATCTAATTAATGAATTTCTGTTAATAACCCTGATCTGTGCTTCATGTGCGTTTCGTGAAGCCGGTGTATCCGGGACAATCTCTGCAGACGGAGATGTGGAAGGAAGGGAACAGGATTCACATCCAGTGCAAGGTGACGAAGCGTTCGGTGTGTGTGTTTAGTCCTTCAGTGTGTGTTTAGCGCTGATCTGTTCTGGCTCTAGGTGAAGGAGAGCGGAGACGTGGTGCTGTCTGGAGCGTATATAGATCTGCAGATGGATGTGTGTGTCAGAGCCGGGTCTCCGCAGGTCTGCACACACACACACACACACACACACATCTCTGAGATCGCACGCAGGATCAGAGATGGCGGTCAGGAGCTGGTGAAGAAGGTCAACGCTGTGTTCGGATGGAGATCAGCAAAGACGGCAGAACTATCCGAGAGTGGAGTGAGCCAGACACTGCAGAATAACATTCATTCTCTTAACACAAGCAAAGATATCTGCCAAAGGGGCGAGGAATAGAATGAACTATTAAGAGAATATATTTTGAAGAAGAACACCATGACCTTCATCAAATTAAAATATCTTGTGTTTGTGTCCGAGTCGAACGGTGGCAGGTAAAAGAAAAGAGTAAAAAATAAACCCTGGACAATCTTCCTAAGACATACGTCTGCAGGAGCCTTGATGATTATAAATATGCTTTATCTTTATCAAAGTATTAGTTCATCAAGCCTTGTGTTCAACTCCATATTTATACTGAAATTAAAAGTAGCTGTGATCTTATTCTAGTTAGCGGCTCTGAAATCGAGTGACAGCTGATTGGTTGATTGACAAATGTCTTCACACACAAAGTGCTTCATATTCAAACACAGTTTAGATTAACACTCATATAACTGTATTGTTTGTGTGAGAGGAATCAAACAATCAAATCCTGCGATCGTTTACTCTTCCTCAGCCTGAACAAGTGTTTTTTTTTTTCTGTTGAACACTAAAGAAGATGTTTTTTTGAGAGCGAACCGTTGACGGCACCCATTGACTTCTGTGCTACAGGAAGAAATACTATGGAAGTGAATGGGTACCATCAACCGTTTGGTGTTTAAAGCATCATCTTTTTAGCATTCAGCAGAAGACAGAAACTCGTACAAAACATATCTAATTTTTACATTTTATTTAAAAAAATAAATATGTAAAATAAGCACACACAGTTAAACTTTTATTCCTAACTAGTAATTCATTCCCAAAGCAACCAACTATGTGTCATTGTTGTTAACTAAGACTGAAACTACTAAAAACAGTTTTCTGTAATTGAATTAAAGCTTCTTTTTTTTTTCAAAAAAGTTGAAATGCTAAAATTATTAAAACTGACATAAACATTAAAAAAAATTAATAAAACTAATTCCTAAACTTCAAACTGCAATCTTGTCAATCTGAGTAAGTGCTGTAACAGTTTATAAAGACCTTGATGTTGTTTGGACACCGTGTGTGTGTGTGTGTGTGTGTGTGTGTGTGTGTCCACCTGGATGTTCCCTAACGCTATGAACTCTCGAAATGACTCAAATGATTCGCGCTCCCGCTACGAACTCTCGAAATGACTCAAATGATTCGCGCTCCCGCTACGAACTCTCGAAATGACTCAAATGATTCGCGCTCCCGCTACGAACTCTCGAAATGACTCAAATGATTCGCGCTCCCGCTACGAACTCTCGAAATGACTCAAATGATTCGCGCTCCCGCTACGAACTCTCGAAATGACTCAAATGATTCGCGCTCCCGCTACGAACTCTCGAAATGACTCAAATGATTCGCGCTCCCGCTACGAACTCTCGAAATGACTCAAATGATTCGCGATCCCGCTACGAACTCTCGAAATGACTCAAATGATTCGCGATCCCGCTACGAACTCTCGAACTGACTCAAATGATTCGCGATCCCGCTACGAACTCTCGAAATGACTCAAATGATTAGCGATCCCTCTTTGAACTCCCGAACTGACTCAAATGATATGCGAACCCGCTACGAACTCCCAAAGTATGGTTTAGTTTAGCAATTTCACTCCAGCAGCACTGTTTCACAGCTGAGAAACACACAGCGGTGATTCATTACTGAATTAATCTACAGCTTTGAACGAATCAGTCAGTGATTCAGTGACTCCTTCATTACGGAATAATTTCTGAGTGATTTAATGACTCACTCGCGGCCACCTACTGGCGCAGTTTCATATTTAAAGTATCATTTAAATATTATTTATAATTTGTATTATTTATGCAAAGGTTAATATAAAAATGTATTTGTAAAAATTCTTTCTGTAATGTCTATTCAATGCTTTTCTCATTTATCACAATAATAGTGATGTTTATTCTCCATCCAAATTGATTGCACATCATCTAATTAATGAATTTCTGTTAATAACCCTGATCTGTGCTTCATGTGCGTTTCGTGAAGCCGGTGTATCCGGGACAATCTCTGCAGACGGAGATGTGGAAGGAAGGGAACAGGATTCACATCCAGTGCAAGGTGACGAAGCGTTCGGTGTGTGTGTTTAGTCCTTCAGTGTGTGTTTAGCGCTGATCTGTTCTGGCTCTAGGTGAAGGAGAGCGGAGACGTGGTGCTGTCTGGAGCGTATATAGATCTGCAGATGGATGTGTGTGTCAGAGCCGGGTCTCCGCAGGTCTGCACACACACACACACACACACATCTCTGAGATCGCACGCAGGATCAGAGATGGCGGTCAGGAGCTGGTGAAGAAGGTCAACGCTGTGTTCGGATGGAGATCAGCAAAGACGGCAGAACTATCCGAGAGTGGAGTGAGCCAGACACTGCAGAATAACATTCATTCTCTTAACACAAGCAAAGATATCTGCCAAAGGGGCGAGGAATAGAATGAACTATTAAGAGAATATATTTTGAAGAAGAACACCATGACCTTCATCAAATTAAAATATCTTGTGTTTGTGTCCGAGTCGAACGGTGGCAGGTAAAAGAAAAGAGTAAAAAATAAACCCTGGACAATCTTCCTAAGACATACGTCTGCAGGAGCCTTGATGATTATAAATATGCTTTATCTTTATCAAAGTATTAGTTCATCAAGCCTTGTGTTCAACTCCATATTTATACTGAAATTAAAAGTAGCTGTGATCTTATTCTAGTTAGCGGCTCTGAAATCGAGTGACAGCTGATTGGTTGATTGACAAATGTCTTCACACACAAAGTGCTTCATATTCAAACACAGTTTAGATTAACACTCATATAACTGTATTGTTTGTGTGAGAGGAATCAAACAATCAAATCCTGCGATCGTTTACTCTTCCTCAGCCTGAACAAGTGTTTTTTTTTTTCTGTTGAACACTAAAGAAGATGTTTTTTTGAGAGCGAACCGTTGACGGCACCCATTGACTTCTGTGCTACAGGAAGAAATACTATGGAAGTGAATGGGTACCATCAACCGTTTGGTGTTTAAAGCATCATCTTTTTAGCATTCAGCAGAAGACAGAAACTCGTACAAAACATATATAATTTTTACATTTTATTTAAAAAAATAAATATGTAAAATAAGCACACACAGTTAAACTTTTATTCCTAACTAATAATTCATTCCCAAAGCAACCAACTATGTGTCATTGTTGTTAACTAAGACTGAAACTTCTAAAAACAGTTTTCTGTAATTGAATTAAAGCTTCTTTTTTTTTTCAAAAAAGTTGAAATGCTAAAATTATTAAAACTGACATAAATATTTAAAAAAATTAATAAAACTAATTCCTAAACTTCAAACTGCAATCTTGTCAATCTGAGTAAGTGCTGTAACAGTTTATAAAGACCTTGATGTTGTTTGGACACCGTGTGTGTGTGTGTGTGTGTGTGTGTGTGTCCACCTGGATGTTCCCTAACCGCTACGAACTCTCGAAATGACTCAAATGATTCGCGATCCCGCTACGAACTCTCGAAATGACTCAAATGATTCGCGATCCCGCTACGAACTCTCGAAATGACTCAAATGATTCGCGATCCCGCTACGAACTCTCGAAATGACTCAAATGATTCGCGATCCCGCTACGAACTCTCGAAATGACTAAAATGATTCGCGAACGCGCTACGAACTCTCGAAATGACTCAAATGATTCGCGATCCCGCTACGAACTCACGAACTGACTCAAATGATTCGAGATCCCGCTTTGAACTCCCGAACTGACTCAAATGATTTGCGAACCCGCTACGAACTCCCAAAGTATGGTTTAGTTTAGCAATTTCACACCAGCAGCACTGTTTCACAGCTGAGAACCACACAGCGGTGATTCATTACTGAATGAATCTACAGCTTTGAACGAATCAGTCAGTGATTCAGTGACTCCTTCATTACGGAATAATTTCTGAGTGATTTAATGACTCACTCGCGGCCACCTACTGGCGCAGTTTCATATTTAAAGTATCATTTCAATATTATTTATAATTTGTATTATTTATGCAAAGGTTAATATAAAAATGTATTTGTAAAAATTCTTTCTGTAATGTCTATTCAATGCTTTTCTCATTTATCACAATAATAGTGATGTTTATTCTCCGTCCAAATTGATTGCACATCATCTAATTAATGAATTTCTGTTAATAACCCTGATCTGTGCTTCAGGTGCGTTTCGTGAAGCCGGTGTATCCGGGACAGTCTCTGCAGACGGAGATGTGGAAGGAAGGGAACAGGATTCACATCCAGTGCAAGGTGATGAAGCGTTCGGTGTGTGTGTTTAGTCCTTCAGTGTGTGTTTAGCGCTGATCTGTTCTGGCTCTAGGTGAAGGAGAGCGGAGACGTGGTGCTTCTGTGCTACAGGAAGAAATACTATGGAAGTGAATGGGTACCATCAACCGTTTGGTGTTTAAAGCATCATCTTTTTAGCATTCAGCAGAAGACAGAAACTCGTACAAAACATATCTAATTTTTACATTTTATTTAAAAAAATAAATATGTAAAATAAGCACACACAGTTAAACTTTTATTCCTAACTAGTAATTCATTCCCAAAGCAACCAACTATGTGTCATTGTTGTTAACTAAGACTGAAACTACTAAAAACAGTTTTCTGTAATTGAATTAAAGCTTCTTTTTTTTTTCAAAAAAGTTGAAATGCTAAAATTATTAAAACTGACATAAACATTAAAAAAAATTAATAAAACTAATTCCTAAACTTCAAACTGCAATCTTGTCAATCTGAGTAAGTGCTGTAACAGTTTATAAAGACCTTGATGTTGTTTGGACACCGTGTGTGTGTGTGTGTGTGTGTGTGTGTGTCCACCTGGATGTTCCCTAACGCTATGAACTCTCGAAATGACTCAAATGATTCGCGCTCCCGCTACGAACTCTCGAAATGACTCAAATGATTCGCGCTCCCGCTACGAACTCTCGAAATGACTCAAATGATTCGCGCTCCCGCTACGAACTCTCGAAATGACTCAAATGATTCGCGCTCCCGCTACGAACTCTCGAAATGACTCAAATGATTCGCGCTCCCGCTACGAACTCTCGAAATGACTCAAATGATTCGCGCTCCCGCTACGAACTCTCGAAATGACTCAAATGATTCGCGATCCCGCTACGAACTCTCGAAATGACTCAAATGATTCGCGATCCCGCTACGAACTCTCGAACTGACTCAAATGATTCGCGATCCCGCTACGAACTCTCGAAATGACTCAAATGATTAGCGATCCCTCTTTGAACTCCCGAACTGACTCAAATGATATGCGAACCCGCTACGAACTCCCAAAGTATGGTTTAGTTTAGCAATTTCACTCCAGCAGCACTGTTTCACAGCTGAGAAACACACAGCGGTGATTCATTACTGAATTAATCTACAGCTTTGAACGAATCAGTCAGTGATTCAGTGACTCCTTCATTACGGAATAATTTCTGAGTGATTTAATGACTCACTCGCGGCCACCTACTGGCGCAGTTTCATATTTAAAGTATCATTTAAATATTATTTATAATTTGTATTATTTATGCAAAGGTTAATATAAAAATGTATTTGTAAAAATTCTTTCTGTAATGTCTATTCAATGCTTTTCTCATTTATCACAATAATAGTGATGTTTATTCTCCATCCAAATTGATTGCACATCATCTAATTAATGAATTTCTGTTAATAACCCTGATCTGTGCTTCATGTGCGTTTCGTGAAGCCGGTGTATCCGGGACAATCTCTGCAGACGGAGATGTGGAAGGAAGGGAACAGGATTCACATCCAGTGCAAGGTGACGAAGCGTTCGGTGTGTGTGTTTAGTCCTTCAGTGTGTGTTTAGCGCTGATCTGTTCTGGCTCTAGGTGAAGGAGAGCGGAGACGTGGTGCTGTCTGGAGCGTATATAGATCTGCAGATGGATGTGTGTGTCAGAGCCGGGTCTCCGCAGGTCTGCACACACACACACACACACACACACATCTCTGAGATCGCACGCAGGATCAGAGATGGCGGTCAGGAGCTGGTGAAGAAGGTCAACGCTGTGTTCGGATGGAGATCAGCAAAGACGGCAGAACTATCCGAGAGTGGAGTGAGCCAGACACTGCAGAATAACATTCATTCTCTTAACACAAGCAAAGATATCTGCCAAAGGGGCGAGGAATAGAATGAACTATTAAGAGAATATATTTTGAAGAAGAACACCATGACCTTCATCAAATTAAAATATCTTGTGTTTGTGTCCGAGTCGAACGGTGGCAGGTAAAAGAAAAGAGTAAAAAATAAACCCTGGACAATCTTCCTAAGACATACGTCTGCAGGAGCCTTGATGATTATAAATATGCTTTATCTTTATCAAAGTATTAGTTCATCAAGCCTTGTGTTCAACTCCATATTTATACTGAAATTAAAAGTAGCTGTGATCTTATTCTAGTTAGCGGCTCTGAAATCGAGTGACAGCTGATTGGTTGATTGACAAATGTCTTCACACACAAAGTGCTTCATATTCAAACACAGTTTAGATTAACACTCATATAACTGTATTGTTTGTGTGAGAGGAATCAAACAATCAAATCCTGCGATCGTTTACTCTTCCTCAGCCTGAACAAGTGTTTTTTTTTTTCTGTTGAACACTAAAGAAGATGATTTTTTTGAGAGCGAACCGTTGATGGCACCCATTGACTTCTGTGCTACAGGAAGAAATACTATGGAAGTTGAATGGTACCATTCAACCGTTTGGTGTTTAAAAGCATCATCTTTTTAGCATTCAGCAGAAGACAGAAACTCGTACAAAACATATATAATTTTTACATTTTATTTAAAAAAATAAATATGTAAAATAAGCACACACAGTTAAACTTTTATTCCTAACTAGTAATTCATTCCCAAAGCAACCAACTATGTGTCATTGTTGTTAACTAAGCAAAGATATCTGCCAAAGGGGCGAGGAATAGAATGAACTATTAAGAGAATATATTTTGAAGAAGAACACCATGACCTTCATCAAATTAAAATATCTTGTGTTTTTGTCCGAGTCGAACGGTGGCAGGTAAAAAAAGAGTAAAAAATAAACCCTGGACAATCTTCCTAAGACATACGTCTGCAGGAGCCTTGATGATTATAAATATGCTTTATCTTTATCAAAGTATTAGTTCATCAAGCTTGTGTTCAACTCCATATTTATACTGAAATTAAAAGTAGCTGTGATCTTATTCTAGTTAGCGCTCTGAAATCGAGTGACAGCTGATTGGTTGATGACAAATGTCTTCACACACAAAGTGCTTCATATTCAAACACAGTTTAGATTAACACTCATATAACTGTATTGTTTGTGTGAGAGGAATCAAACAATCAAAATCCTGCGATCGTTTACTCTTCCTCAGCCTGAACAAGTGTTTTTTTCTGTTGAACACTAAAGAAGATGTTTTTTGAGAGCGAACCGTTGACGGCACCCATTGACTTCTGTGCTACAGGAAGAAATACTATGGAAGTGAATGGTACCATCAACCGTTTTGGTGTTTAAAGCATCATCTTTTTAGCATTCAGCAGAAGACAAAACTCGTACAAAACATATATAATTTTTACATTTTATTTAAAAAATAAATATGTAAATAAGCACACACAGTTAAACTTTATTCCTAACTAATAATTCATTCCAAAGCAACCAACTATGTGTCATTGTTGTTAACTAAGACTGAAACTAACGCTACGAACTCTCGAAATGACTCAAATGATTCGCGATCCCGCTACGAACTCTCGAAATGACTCAAATGATTCGCGCTCCCGCTACGAACTCTCGAAATGACTCAAATGATTCGCGCTCCCGCTACGAACTCTCGAATGACTCAATGATTCGCGCTCCGCTACGAACTCTCGAAATGACTCAAATGATTCGCGCTCCCGCTACGAACTCTCGAAATGACTCAAATGATTCGCGCTCCCGCTACGAACTCTCGAAATGACTCAAATGATTCGCGCTCCCGCTACAGGTGCGTTTCGTGAAGCCGGTGTATCCGGGACAGTCTCTGCAGACGGAGATGTGTGGAAGGAAGGGAACAGGATTCACATCCAGTGCAAGGTGATGAAGCGTTCGGTGTGTGTGTTAGTCCTTCAGGTGTGTTTAGCGCTGATCTGTTCTGGCTCTAGGTGAAGGAGAGCGGAGACGTGGTGCTGCTTCTGTGCTACAGGAAGAAATACTATGGAAGTGAATGGGTACCATCAACCGTTTGGTGTTTAAAGCATCATCTTTTTAGCATTCAGCAGAAGACAGAAACTCGTACAAACAATATATAATTTTTACATTTTATTTAAAAAAAAAATATGTAAAATAAGCACACACAGTTAAACTTTTATTCCTAACTAGTAATTCATTCCCAAGCAACCAACTATGTGTCATTGTTGTTAACTAAGACTGAAACTACTAAAAACAGTTTTCTGTAATTGAATTAAAGCTTCTTTTTTTTTTTTCAAAAAAGTTGAAATGCTAAAATTATTAAAACTGACATAAACATTAAAAAAAAATTAATAAAACTAAATTCCTAAACTTCAAACTGCAATCTTGTCAATCTGAGTAAGTGCTGTAACAGTTTATAAAGACCTTGATGTTGTTTGGACACCGTGTGTGTGTGTGTGTGTGTGTTGTGTGTGTCCACCTGGATGTTCCCTAACGCTATGAACTCTCGAAATGACTCAAATGATTCGCGCTCCGCTACGAACTCTCGAAATGACTCAAATGATTCGCGCTCCCGCTACGAACTCTCGAAATGACTCAAATGATTCGCGCTCCCGCTACGACTCTCGAAATGACTCAAATGATTCGCGCTCCCGCTACGAACTCTCGAAATGACTCAAATGATTCGCGCTCCCGCTACGAACTCTCGAAATGACTCAAATGATTCGCGCTCCGCTACGAACTCTCGAAATGACTCAAATGATTCGCGCTCCCGCTACGAACTCTCGAAATGACTCAAATGATTCGCGATCCCGCTACGAACTCTCGAAATGACTCAAATGATTCGCGATCCCGCTACGAACTCTCGAACTGACTCAAATGATTCGCGATCCGCTACGAACTCTCGAAATGACTCAAATGATTAGCGATCCCTCTTGAACTCCCGAACTGACTCAAATGATTGCGAACCCGCTACGAACTCCCAAAGTATGGTTTAGTTTAGCAATTTCACACCAGCAGCACTGTTTCACAGCTGAGAAACACACAGCGGTGATTCATTACTGAATGAATCTACAGCTTTGAACGAATCAGTCAGTGATTCAGTGACTCCTTCATTACGGAATAATTTCTGAGTGATTTAATGACTCACTCGCGGCCACCTACTGGCGCAGTTTCATATTTAAAGTATCATTTCAATATTATTTATAATTTGTATTATTTATGCAAAGGTTAATATAAAAATGTATTTGTAAAAATTCTTTCTGTAATGTCTATTCAATGCTTTTCTCATTTATCACATAATAGTGATGTTTATTCTCCGTCCAATTGATTGCACATCATCTAATTAATGAATTTCTGTTAATAACCCTGATCTGTGCTTCAGGTGCGTTTCGTGAAGCCGGTGTATCCGGGACAGTCTCTGCAGACGGAGATGTGGAAGAAGGGAACAGGATTCACATCCAGTGCAAGGTGACGAAGCGTTCGATGTGTGTGTTTAGTCCTTCAGTGTGTGTTTTAGCGCTGATCTGTTCTGGCTCTAGGTGAAGGAGAGCGGAGACGTGGTGCTTCTGTGCTACAGGAAGAAATACTATGGAAGTGAATGGGTACCATCAACCGTTTGGTGTTTAAAGCATCATCTTTTTAGCATTCAGCAGAAGACAGAAACTCGTACAAAACATATCTAATTTTTACATTTTATTTAAAAAAATAAATATGTAAAATAAGCACACACAGTTAAACTTTTATTCCTAACTAGTAATTCATTCCCAAAGCAACCAACTATGTGTCATTGTTGTTAACTAAGACTGAAACTACTAAAAACAGTTTTCTGTAATTGAATTAAAGCTTCTTTTTTTTTTCAAAAAAGTTGAAATGCTAAAATTATTAAAACTGACATAAACATTAAAAAAATTAATAAAACTAATTCCTAAACTTCAAACTGCAATCTTGTCAATCTGAGTAAGTGCTGTAACAGTTTATAAAGACCTTGATGTTGTTTGGACACCGTGTGTGTGTGTGTGTGTGTGTGTGGTGTCCACCTGGATGTTCCCTGAACGGCTAATGAACTCTCTGAAATGCTCAAATGATTCGCGCTCCCGCTACGAACTCTCGAAATGACTCAAATGATTCGCGCTCCCGCTACGAACTCTCGAAATGACTCAAATGATTCGCGCTCCCGCTACGAACTCTCGAAATGACTCAAATGATTCGCGCTCCCGCTACGAACTCTCGAAATGACTCAAATGATTCGCGCTCCCCGCTACGAACTCTCGAAATGACTCAAATGATTCTCGCGCTCCGCCGCTACGAACTCTCGAAATGACTCAAATGATTCGCGATCCCGCTACGAACTCTCGAACTGACTCAAATGATTCGCGATCCCGCTACGAACTCTCGAAATGACTCAAATGATTAGCGATCCCTCTTTGAACTCCCGAACTGACTCAAATGATATGCGAACCCGCTACGAACTCCCAAGTATGGTTTAGTTTAGCAATTTCACTCCAGCAGCACTGTTTCACAGCTGAGAAACACACAGCGGTGATTCATTACTGAATTAATCTACAGCTTTGAACGAATCAGTCAGTGATTCAGTGACTCCTTCATTACGGAATAATTTCTGAGTGATTTAATGACTCACTCGCGGGCGCCCTACTGGCGGGCAGTTTCATATTTAAAGTATCATTTAAATATTATTATAATTTGTATTATTTTATGCAAAGGTTAATATAAAAATGGTATTTGTAAAAATTCTTTCTGTAAATGTCTATTCAATGCTTTTCTCATTTATCACAATAATAGTGAATGTTTATTCTCCATCCAAATTGATTGACATCATCTAATTAATGAATTTCTGTTAATAACCCTGATCTGTGGCTTCAGGTGCGTTTCGTGAAGCCGGTGTATCCGGGACAGATCTCTGGCAGACGGAGATGTGGAAGGAAGGGAACAGGATTCACATCCAGTGCAAGGTGACGAAGCGTTCGGTGTGTGTGTTTAGTCCTTCAGTGTGTGTTTAGCGCTGATCTGTTCTGGCTCTAGGTGAAGGAGAGCGGAGACGTGGTGCTGTCTGGAGCGTATATAGATCTGCAGATGGATGTGTGTGTCAGAGCCGGGTCTCCGCAGGTCTGCACACACACACACACACACACATCTCTGAGATCGCACGCAGGATCAGAGATGGCGGTCAGGAGCTGGTGAAGAAGGTCAACGCTGTGTTCGGATGGAGATCAGCAAAGACGGCAGAACTATCCGAGAGTGGAGTGAGCCAGACACTGCAGAATAACATTCATTCTCTTAACACAAGCAAAGATATCTGCCAAAGGGGCGAGGAATAGAATGAACTATTAAGAGAATATATTTTGAAGAAGAACACCATGACCTTCATCAAATTAAAATATCTTGTGTTTGTGTCCGAGTCGAACGGTGGCAGGTAAAAGAAAAGAGTAAAAAATAAACCCTGGACAATCTTCCTAAGACATACGTCTGCAGGAGCCTTGATGATTATAAATATGCTTTATCTTTATCAAAGTATTAGTTCATCAAGCCTTGTGTTCAACTCCATATTATACTGAAATTAAAAGTAGCTGTGATCTTATTCTAGTTAGCGGCTCTGAAATCGAGTGACAGCTGATTGGTTGATTGACAAATGTCTTCACACACAAAGTGCTTCATATTCAAACACAGTTTAGATTAACACTCATATAACTGTATTGTTTGTGTGAGAGGAATCAAACAATCAAATCATGCGATCGTTTACTCTTCCTCAGCCTGAACAAGTGTTTTTTTTTTTCTGTTGAACACTAAAGAAGATGTTTTTTTGAGAGCGAACCGTTGACGGCACCCATTGACTTCTGTGCTACAGGAAGAAATACTATGGAAGTGAATGGGTACCATCAACCGTTTGGTGTTTAAAGCATCATCTTTTTAGCATTCAGCAGAAGACAGAAACTCGTACAAAACATATATAATTTTTACATTTTATTTAAAAAAATAAATATGTAAAATAAGCACACACAGTTAAACTTTTATTCCTAACTAATAATTCATTCCCAAAGCAACCAACTATGTGTCATTGTTGTTAACTAAGACTGAAACTTCTAAAAACAGTTTTCTGTAATTGAATTAAAGCTTCTTTTTTTTCAAAAAAGTTGAAATGCTAAAATTATTAAAACTGACATAATATTTAAAAAAATTAATAAAACTAATTCCTAAACTTCAAACTGCAATCTTGTCAATCTGAGTAAGTGCTGTAACAGTTTATAAAGACCTTGATGTTGTTTGGACACCGTGTGTGTGTGTGTGTGTGTGTGTGTGTGTGTCCACCTGGATGTTCCCTAACCGCTACGAACTCTCGAAATGACTCAAATGATTCGCGATCCCGCTACGAACTCTCGAAATGACTCAAATGATTCGCGCTCCCGCTACGAACTCTCGAAATGACTCAAATGATTCGCGCTCCCGCTACGAACTCTCGAAATGACTCAAATGATTCGCGCTCCCGCTACGAACTCTCGAAATGACTCAAATGATTCGCGCTCCCGCTACGAACTCTCGAAATGACTCAAATGATTCGCGCTCCCGCTACGAACTCTCGAAATGACTCAAATGATTCGCGCTCCCGCTACGAACTCTCGAAATGACTCAAATGATTCGCGCTCCCGCTACGAACTCTCGAAATGACTCAAATGATTCGCGCTCCCGCTACGAACTCTCGAAATGACTCAAATGATTCGCGCTCCCGCTACGACTCTCGAAATGACTCAAATGATTCGCGCTCCCGCTACGAACTCTCGAAATGACTCAAATGATTCGCGATCCCGCTACGAACTCTCGAAATGACTCAAATGATTCGAGATCCCGCTTTGACTCCCGAACTGACTCAAATGATTTGCGAACCCGCTACGAACTCCAAGTATGGTTTAGTTTAGCAATTTCACACCAGCAGCACTGTTTCACAGCTGAGAAACACACAGCGGTGATTCATTACTGAATGAATCTACAGCTTTGAACGAATCAGTCAGTGATTCAGTGACTCCTTCATTACGGAATAATTTCTGAGTGATTTAATGACTCACTCGCGGCCACCTACTGGCGCAGTTTCATATTTAAAGTATCATTTCAATATTATTTATAATTTGTATTATTTATGCAAAGGTTAATATAAAAATGTATTTGTAAAAATTCTTTCTGTAATGTCTATTCAATGCTTTTCTCATTTATCACAATAATAGTGATGTTTATTCTCCGTCCAAATTGATTGCACATCATCTAATTAATGAATTTCTGTTAATAACCCTGATCTGTGCTTCAGGTGCGTTTCGTGAAGCCGGTGTATCCGGGACAGTCTCTGCAGACGGAGATGTGGAAGGAAGGGAACAGGATTCACATCCAGTGCAAAGTGTGTGTTTAGTCCTTCAGTGTGTGTTTAGCGCTGATCTGTTCTGGCTCTAGGTGAAGGAGAGCGGAGACGTGGTGCTTCTGTGCTACAGGAAGAAATACTATGGAAGTGAATGGGTACCATCAACCGTTTGGTGTTTAAAGCATCATCTTTTAGCATTCAGCAGAAGACAGAAACTCGTACAAAACATATCTAATTTTTACATTTTATTTAAAAAAAATAAATATGTAAAATAAGCACATGTTACACCCTGATAAAGGGGGAAAATAGAAATTAATAAATGAAGACACGAACTCGTGCTGTTGTCTCTGCGTCAGTCTGTATTGGCTGTGTGATGTCTCTTTTATCAACAGATATTACTTATAAGTAACAGAACTTTGAATAAATGAATACATCTGTACACTAAATCACATCAATATGTGTCTGAAGCCAATAATACAAATACATCACTTCTTCTATAACATTCATAATGTAACACCCTTCCGTCAATGTCCTCTTGCAACTGCAAAATGAGTTATTTCCCTCGTGATGACAATACAGTTCTTTTGTGTTTAACATCAATTTGTTCTTCAGTTACATTTTCAACTTTTCATGAGAGAGATAACCATTCAGAGTCCCATTCTTGAAGAAACACTATTTCAACAGTGTATTATAAAGCATTGAACTCATTATAATATACACAAAAAACATGAACTTCATTACACATAACTTTCAGTTGACATTGTACAACTATACTCTTCTGTTCCACTTAAACAACTGTGACACATCTCATTTAGTTTTCTCCACCCTAATGTTTAGCATATTTAGCATGTCGATTAGCATAGGTAACATTACAGTCTTTGTTTGCATCAAACACCATGCTTTCGCATATATTCACAGAAATATCCAGTCTCATGACTACTATATCAGTTTAACTCATGATGAAAATACATTGTTATGTATTTCATACCTGATAAAGGGGGAAAATAGAAATTAATAAATGAAGACACGAACTCGTGCTGTTGTCTCTGCGTCAGTCTGTATTGGCTGTGACGCACAGCACACATTGCATCAGCCACAACCTGCAACCTTAGATCTCCCCCTAGTGGACACTCCAAAAGTACACTTAAATCATATATTGATTTTAACCTGTTTTTCCTTCTCTTTTTTACAATCGAATCACATTGATTCCATCATTTGTATGATCATTTTGATCTTTACTCTTTTTAACCTCTACACACTCCCCCTCAAAATTTAGATGTCGTCCCGACATCTTTTAAATGCAGTTCCTTTCCCTTCAACATGAGCTATTCTGCTCTCACTATATCAGTGTTTTCTTATCCTGCATTATGCCACAGTCTATATTTGATATCCGTACATAAGATATGGGTAGGGATTATAAAATGGCACTGAACTTGGCCATGGTGGAAAGTGCTTGCTGTCCAATGTAAGAGATATTCTGATACTGCTGAACTTCACCACTACATCTTGTATTATAGCAGGTAGGGTTTCCGAGGTGGTCATAAGTGAACAGGCGAGGGGCTCGTCTTTCTCTCTGTGGTCTTGGATGTCTCCCATCTACTGTAGAATCATTGCATGGCTCAAGTGATACTGTGTGCTCAACGTCAATCTGTTCCTCTACATGGTGCCCTGCAACTAATTGGTCCTCTACTTGAATCAGCTCTTCATCACCCGTCTTCACCTGGGCATTCTTCACGTGAAAGCTCAACAGTGTCCACTCTCTCTCCTAACTCCTCACCATCCTTGGTCTGCCCGACCAGTCCACTTGTCTCCCTTTCTAACTCATTAGGATCTCCCTCACTCCCTTCTCCATAGTATTGCTGCTGGTTTGGTGAGTAATAAAAACAGAACTCGTCCTCATCCTCTTCTTCATCTTCATTAAGTTTTACAATATATTTTCTCTTTTGCTTTGTCATCTTTTCTGTTAAATAAGCAGCTGTGTCAGATTGCCCTTCCATTGGCAGGAGATCACATGACAGCAAGAGGTTACGATGCAGGATCCTAGACCTTCCTTTTCCTACCTCTGGCTTCACTTCATAAATTGGGAGATCTTCTTTCATTTGCCTCACAACCGTATGGATTGTCTCCTCCCAGTGGTTGCGCAATTTGCCCGTGCCTCCTCTTGGTGTCAAGTTTCTAACAAGTACACGGTCGCCCGGATATAAGGTTGTACTTCTCAATTTTCTATCGTAGTTTTTTTTACTTCGCACTGCAGCTTTTCCCGCATTCTCTCTGGCTATTTTGTGTGCTTCCTGCATCTGTTCTCTCCATCTCTGCAGGTATTCTTGGTGGCCCACTGTTCCAGTGCTTTCTTCCAACCCAAAAAGTAGATCCACTGGTAGTCTGGGATGCCGGCCATATAGAAGATAAAAAGGTGAGAATCCTGTTACCTCACATTTGGTGCTATTATATGCAAATATCAGTTTATTCAGGGATTCCTTCCAGTTCGTCTTCTGCTTGTCTGTCAGGGTTTTGAGCATTTGAAGCAAGGTCCTGTTGAATCGTTCCGTCTGACCATTCCCTTGTGGGTGGTACGGTGTTGTTCTGGAACTAAGGACACCACAATTCTTTGTCAGCTGGGCTAGAAGCTGGTTTTCAAATTCACCACCTTGATCGTGGTGAACTCGTCTAGGGAATCCAAATCGCAGAGCATAGTCATTAAACAGGCGATCAGCTACTGTTTTAGCAGACTTTGATGTTGTGGGATATGCCTGCGCAAACCGTGTAAAATGGTCAACTATGACTAATATGTATTCGTATCCCCCCTTGCATTTATCTAAATGCAGGAAGTCAACAGAAACAAGCTCAAAAGGCTGCGTTGTAATGATATTAATGAGAGGTGCCCTTGTCTCCCTACAAGGCTTCTTTTGCTTCAAACAATGACAGCTTTTTGCAACATAATGTTCAATCTCTTGTTGCATATGGGGCCAAAAGAAACGGTCTCTGATCAGCGATGTCGTGCGATCAACTCCTTGGTGACCCATCTCATTGTGCAACTTCTTCATTACCACTGCCTTGTATCTTTCAGGTAGGACCAGCTGGTGCCTATTAGCAGTCTTCCGCTTTAGGATGCCATTCTCATCCAAGTGAAGCTTCTCCCATTCACGAAGAAGACATCGGCTCTGAGGGGTAAGAGACTTCATTTGTTTGGGGCAAGGTCTCGTATCTGTTAATTTATATTTTATTACAGGCCCGATGTGTGGGTCCTCCCTTTGACTCTGTTGTATTTCCGCCACAAGAAGAGGTTCACTGTCACTCATGTCATGTGAATATGGAGGCGAGTGAGATACTACCCAAGGTGAGGTATCTTCCTGGACTTCTACAGCTTGTGCAGTGGCTGCAATGCAGTCTGATGACATTTCCTCCGTACATTGTTCTATCATCCCTTCAATGTCTAGAGGCAATCTTGATAAACTGTCAGCATCTGCATTCTCTCGGCCAGGGCGGTACTTTATTGAAAAGTGGAAGTCGGCTAACTCTGCTACCCACCTACAGCCAGTGGCATTGAGTTTTGCGCTGGATAGTACATACGTGAGAGGGTTATTATCGCTAAAGACTGTGAATGTAGGTGCGTAGTATAAATAGTCTCTAAATTTCTCCGTTATTGACCACTTGAGGGCGAGAAACTCCAATTTACCCGAATGGAGGTGGTAATTTCGTTCAACGGCTGTAAGGGTCCGAGATCCATATGCTATAACACGGAGCTTACCCCCTGCTTTTGGTACAATACTGCCCCCAGGCCTTGGTTTGAGGCGTCTGTATGAAGAATAAAAGGCAGTGAAAAGTCTGGAAATCCAAGGATAGGTGGTTCGACCAGATGGTTTATCAGTTTCTCCAAGATCTCTTGGTGCTCTTCCTTCCAAACTATTGGTTGGTTTGAAGGCACTCCTCTATTCTTCACTTTACTTTGTCTGGAATTTTGGCAAGTGTTTTCCACTCCTGGGGTGCTCTTGAGTAAATCATACAGTGGTCCAGCAATCTTTGAAAAATCCTTAATATATTGTCGGTAGTAACTTAAGAGGCCCATCACAGTTCGCAGCTGCCCGACAGTACTTGGTCTCTTTTCCTTCCAAGCTCCCACAGCCTCTGTGTCAGCTGGATCCACTTTGCTACCTTCAGCCGATACAATTCTTCCAAGATAACGGATTTCCCTCTTGAACATTCCACATTTGCTCGGCTTCAATTTTATTCCATACTGTCTAAGCTGCTGCAATACCTCCTGCACATGGTGGACATGGTCTTCAAAGGACTTGCTGTATACTAAGATATCATCAAGGTATGGCACACATATCCGGTCTCTCAAACTCTCCAAGCATTCCTCCATACACCTCTGAAAGGCAGCGGGAGCATTCATCAAGCCAAAAGGGATTCGTATCCACTCATACAACCCCCACGGGGTTACAAAAGCAGTCAGGGGCCTACTCTCCTTTGCCATAAAGCCCTGATGATATGCTTTGCCCTGATCTAACAGTGAAAACCATGAATTCCCACCCAGGTTGTCAAGGATATCTTGGACTCTGGGAATTGGCTGACGATCAGAATTGGTCTTCTTATTCAGCTCCCTGTAATCCACACAAAGACGGAGGCTTCCATCCCTTTTCCTAACACAGACAACAGGTGATGCATAAGATGATGTTGATTTTGATATCCAACCCTGAGCAATAAGGTCATGAAGGTAATCTTTTACTTCCCTATAGAGTGGTTTCGGCACAGAGATGTATGAACGTGCAACAGGAACTGTGTCTTTAAGGGATATTTTCAGAGTTAGATTTTCTATGCACCCGATGTCATCATCTGACTTTGAGAATGACGCACATTCCTTTCGTAACATCTTACGTACTACTTCCTGTTCAGGCTGACTCAGATGACCCAAATCGACTGGAGGGTCCCAGGTATCACTGGCAAACTCAGCGCTGCTTGTTTGGATGGGATTCACTGAAGCAGGTATGGACTGAATTGACTGATAGAATGACATGGACGGATAAACAGCTTGTACCCTATGTGCTGCTCCTATTAATGTTTTTCCACACAGGACAATGTCATGGTCCGTAGGATTCCGAGCATCAAGTATGATGTAGGGGGGAACCCCCTTCTTAACCTTTAAAAGTGTCTCCTGGAACTCTAGCCCTTCCGCCCATTTGGGATCAAGATCAGGTTCAAACATCAAAGTAGTGTCCTCCTTCAATGGGTTCATCTTTATTCGGCACTCAACCTGCAAAGAAGTACGCTTAGGAATTAATATTTTTTCTCTGGGAGTTCTCACCACATACTCATGTGACTTTTCAGCCTTTAGAAGTGCTATAAAAGCTTGAATGTGATTTATCTCTAATCTTGGGAGTGTCACATTCACTAATCTCTTTAACTGTTCATCACATGCTGAGTCTGCACTTTTGCCTGTATTGTCTGTCACTATGAACTCAATAGCATTGTAACCAATGATGGGATGGGAGAGATGTTTCCCCTTTGTTACCAGCATGGGAATGACAGGATCTACTCGGTCATTGTTTCCTCTTAGCAGCTGAAATGTGACTTCTATCCACCCAACATAAGGAATACCTTGTCCGTTTGCTGCTACTATTTGAAGTGTGTCCGGTGCATCAATTATTTCTGAAAGAAGCCTTAACCTCACATCAGGTAACATTTCATTTTTCCACCACTCATCGATGATACAAACTTGAGATCCAGTATCCCACAATGCTGTTGTTTTAACTCCCTGGATATAACAGTCAACGAGACACTGTTTTCCCACTAAAGCGGCCATGCTCAGTGATTTGTTTGAATTTGTTCTCATTGTGGCACTTAATTCTTTGACATCTTTATGCCCTTTCTGCTGGCAGTCTTTCTTGTGTCTACTCCAGTGACGAGCCTGACATAACTTGGAGCAATAGAAAGCTTTGCGACAAGATGTGCATACTCGTAAATTGTGGTCACCTCCCTTCATCCCACACCCCCAGCATTGTTGATGGGACTCTAATATCTGGCAGGTTACTCCCTGTCCCGTGGAAGTAACCCTCTCTCGTTTAAATAAGCATCCCTGGATGAGTTTCCTGCCCTTGCTCTACAGCCTGCAAAGAAATGCTCACTGCTTCCACATCTATAGCAGTGGGTGCAATAACTTTCAGTGTCACTCTGCTGACAGTTGAAGCATCTTCTTCGTTGACTTCTTGTCTGGGTGGAAAGACGGTGTGGTGCAAATCCTTGCTGGAACTGAGCTGTTCTCCCTCTCTGCCCTGTATTGTAATTGGGCCAGTACCCTGGGAATGGGCATTCCGGGTGAGCAGCTGGGCCATAATTTCGGAAACCTGGCGAGGACAAACCCTGTTCCACAGCTGTCTGGGGTAATTGAATCGACTCTCTAATCTGTGACACTTCAGCGCTGAGGTTCTTTAATAGTGCCATGTCTGATTTTATTTCTCTGAGTTCATTTAGCAAATCAGGGTTATGCTTATTTTTATTTTCCTGAAGCAATGTTTTCCCTTTCTTTTCTGCAGGTGCTGGGATATCATTGCATTCCGCCGAATGCACCACGACTGGACGATGCTGGACTGCAGCTTTCTTTTTGTTTTGTCTCTCTGTTTCAGTCATACATGCAATGTTTAATTTCTCTAACAACAGCTCGTCACTCACATCTGTTTGTTGCAAGTATGGCTTCAGATCCCCTCTGATATAGTCATTTTGCAGACCAGTAAGAACTGTATGCAGAAACATATTTTGCACCAGAATGGGATCATATTTGAGACTAGACTCTGCTTCCTGTGATGCAAATAAAATCTTCTGCCTAAGATCTAAAATACGAATTAAAAAGTTCTGGGGTGTCTCCTTACTGTCTTGGACTTCTGACATCAGCTGCTTGTACAGCTCTGTGGCTCCCCTTTCCTGGTAATGTGAGCGAAGGATCCTTCTCAGGTTAGGCAGTGTTAAGTTTGCTTTGCCCTCTAGATAACTGCGTAGCTGCATGCCAGGGACGATGGCTTTAATTACTGCATGGACTATTTCATGTTCCGGGACATTCTTATTTTTCCCGTTCTCGATTTGATGGGCCAAGCTGGAAAAACTAAGTTTATCCTTCTGCCCTGGTTCCCCAATCTGACCAGATATTTTAAACTCCCTTTGCCACATAAGTGATTGGGTAAGGTCTTTTGTTGAGACACCGCCCTGAAATGTCTGTTCTTTTTGACTCACTGTCTGTACTTCCTGTTTTGATTCACCCTCTTTTGGCTGCAATGATAACTGTAACGCTAATTGGAGTGCTTCAATCTGTTTTTGCAATTTTTCTTGCTCTGACATCTGAGTTACATGCAATTCCTTTTGCTGTGACTCTAGTGTGTTTCGGTTTGACAACTGAATTTCAGTAATTTTGTCTTTAAGGTCAAGGAGAAAAGACATACCCTGGTCTTCAAGTTCATCTACCTCATTTCTTTCAATATACTTTACAATATGTGCAATTAGAAATGAGCGACTTTTACCCAAAACATTCTCTCGTTGCATACCAGCAATATCTAAAAAGTCACATACTGCAATCAGATGATCACTGTTGAGTGAGTAAAGTGTCCCCACTACTTCAAGTCTTAAGTCCTCCAATGTGTTCATGTTGTTTGTGAATAAGTGGCCGGTGTCAGTGTAATGCAGAATGTCTACTTGGTTGGGAAGGATTTGCAGCTATCCTGGTTGGGTGAGGAACCTCAGAATACTCGCACTTCTGCCAATCCAGTTGTGAGACTACTGTACACCACCGACCTCCTATCGTGGTAGTTGTGGTTGCAAGGTGGGATGTTGTCATATGGCACTACATCACTCGGCAGGACCAGGAACCATCCCTCCTCGCTGGGGCCTCCAAAATGTTACACCCTGATAAAGGGGGAAAATAGAAATTAATAAATGAAGACACGAACTCCTGCTGTTGTCTCTGCGTCAGTCTGTATTGGCTGTGACGCACAGCACACATTGCATCAGCCACAACCTGCAACCTTAGATCTCCCCCTAGTGGACACTCCAAAAGTACACTTAAATCATATATTGATTTTAACCTGTTTTTCCTTCTCTTTTTTACAATCGAATCACATTGATTCCATCATTTGTATGATCATTTTGATCTTTACTCTTTTTAACCTCTACACACACACAGTTAAACTTTTATTCCTAACTAGTAATTCATTCCCAAAGCAACCAACTATGTGTCATTGTTGTTAACTAAGACTGAAACTACTAAAAACAGTTTTCTGTAATTGAATTAAAGCTTCTTTTTTTTTTCAAAAAAGTTGAAATGCTAAAATTATTAAAACTGACATAAACATTAAAAAAAATTAATAAAACTAATTCCTAAACTTCAAACTGCAATCTTGTCAATCTGAGTAAGTGCTGTAACAGTTTATAAAGACCTTGATGTTGTTTGGACACCGTGTGTGTGTGTGTGTGTGTGTCCACCTGGATGTTCCCTAACGCTATGAACTCTCGAAATGACTCAAATGATTCGCGCTCCCGCTACGAACTCTCGAAATGACTCAAATGATTCGCGCTCCCGCTACGAACTCTCGAAATGACTCAAATGATTCGCGCTCCCGCTACGAACTCTCGAAATGACTCAAATGATTCGCGCTCCCGCTACGAACTCTCGAAATGACTCAAATGATTCGCGCTCCCGCTACGAACTCTCGAAATGACTCAAATGATTCGCGCTCCCGCTACGAACTCTCGAAATGACTCAAATGATTCGCGCTCCCGCTACGAACTCTCGAAATGACTCAAATGATTCGCGCTCCCGCTACGAACTCTCGAAATGACTCAAATGATTCGCGCTCCCGCTACGAACTCTCGAAATGACTCAAATGATTCGCGCTCCCGCTACGAACTCTCGAAATGACTCAAATGATTCGCGCTCCCGCTACGAACTCTCGAAATGACTCAAATGATTTGCGCTCCCGCTACGAACTCTCGAAATGACTCAAATGATTCGCGCTCCCGCTACGAACTCTCGAAATGACTCAAATGATTCGCGCTCCCGCTACGAACTCTCGAAATGACTCAAATGATTCGCGCTCCCGCTACGAACTCTCGAAATGACTCAAATGATTCGCGATCCCGCTACGAACTCTCGAAATGACTCAAATGATTCGCGATCCCGCTACGAACTCTCGAACTGACTCAAATGATTCGCGATCCCGCTACGAACTCTCGAAATGACTCAAATGATTAGCGATCCCTCTTTGAACTCCCGAACTGACTCAAATGATATGCGAACCCGCTACGAACTCCCAAAGTATGGTTTAGTTTAGCAATTTCACTCCAGCAGCACTGTTTCACAGCTGAGAAACACACAGCGGTGATTCATTACTGAATTAATCTACAGCTTTGAACGAATCAGTCAGTGATTCAGTGACTCCTTCATTACGGAATAATTTCTGAGTGATTTAATGACTCACTCGCGGCCACCTACTGGCGCAGTTTCATATTTAAAGTATCATTTAAATATTATTTATAATTTGTATTATTTATGCAAAGGTTAATATAAAAATGTATTTGTAAAAATTCTTTCTGTAATGTCTATTCAATGCTTTTCTCATTTATCACAATAATAGTGATGTTTATTCTCCATCCAAATTGATTGCACATCATCTAATTAATGAATTTCTGTTAATAACCCTGATCTGTGCTTCATGTGCGTTTCGTGAAGCCGGTGTATCCGGGACAATCTCTGCAGACGGAGATGTGGAAGGAAGGGAACAGGATTCACATCCAGTGCAAGGTGACGAAGCGTTCGGTGTGTGTGTTTAGTCCTTCAGTGTGTGTTTAGCGCTGATCTGTTCTGGCTCTAGGTGAAGGAGAGCGGAGACGTGGTGCTGTCTGGAGCGTATATAGATCTGCAGATGGATGTGTGTGTCAGAGCCGGGTCTCCGCAGGTCTGCACACACACACACACACACACACACACACACATCTCTGAGATCGCACGCAGGATCAGAGATGGCGGTCAGGAGCTGGTGAAGAAGGTCAACGCTGTGTTCGGATGGAGATCAGCAAAGACGGCAGAACTATCCGAGAGTGGAGTGAGCCAGACACTGCAGAATAACATTCATTCTCTTAACACAAGCAAAGATATCTGCCAAAGGGGCGAGGAATAGAATGAACTATTAAGAGAATATATTTTGAAGAAGAACACCATGACCTTCATCAAATTAAAATATCTTGTGTTTGTGTCCGAGTCGAACGGTGGCAGGTAAAAGAAAAGAGTAAAAAATAAACCCTGGACAATCTTCCTAAAACATACGTCTGCAGGAGCCTTGATGATTATAAATATGCTTTATCTTTATCAAAGTATTAGTTCATCAAGCCTTGTGTTCAACTCCATATTTATACTGAAATTAAAAGTAGCTGTGATCTTATTCTAGTTAGCGGCTCTGAAATCGAGTGACAGCTGATTGGTTGATTGACAAATGTCTTCACACACAAAGTGCTTCATATTCAAACACAGTTTAGATTAACACTCATATAACTGTATTGTTTGTGTGAGAGGAATCAAACAATCAAATCCTGCGATCGTTTACTCTTCCTCAGCCTGAACAAGTGTTTTTTTTTTTCTGTTGAACACTAAAGAAGATGTTTTTTTGAGAGCGAACCGTTGACGGCACCCATTGACTTCTGTGCTACAGGAAGAAATACTATGGAAGTGAATGGGTACCATCAACCGTTTGGTGTTTAAAGCATCATCTTTTTAGCATTCAGCAGAAGACAGAAACTCGTACAAAACATATATAATTTTTACATTTTATTTAAAAAAATAAATATGTAAAATAAGCACACACAGTTAAACTTTTATTCCTAACTAATAATTCATTCCCAAAGCAACCAACTATGTGTCATTGTTGTTAACTAAGACTGAAACTTCTAAAAACAGTTTTCTGTAATTGAATTAAAGCTTCTTTTTTTTTCAAAAAAGTTGAAATGCTAAAATTATTAAAACTGACATAAATATTTAAAAAAATTAATAAAACTAATTCCTAAACTTCAAACTGCAATCTTGTCAATCTGAATAAGTGCTGTAACAGTTTATAAAGACCTTGATGTTGTTTGGACACCGTGTGTGTGTGTGTGTGTGTGTGTGTGTGTGTGTGTGTCCACCTGGATGTTCCCTAACCGCTACGAACTCTCGAAATGACTCAAATGATTCGCGATCCCGCTACGAACTCTCGAAATGACTCAAATGATTCGCGATCCCGCTACGAACTCTCGAAATGACTCAAATGATTCGCGATCCCGCTACGAACTCTCGAAATGACTCAAATGATTCGCGATCCCGCTACGAACTCTCGAAATGACTCAAATGATTCGCGATCCCGCTACGAACTCACGAACTGACTCAAATGATTCGAGATCCCGCTTTGAACTCCCGAACTGACTCAAATGATTTGCGAACCCGCTACGAACTCCCAAAGTATGGTTTAGTTTAGCAATTTCACACCAGCAGCACTGTTTCACAGCTGAGAACCACACAGCGGTGATTCATTACTGAATGAATCTACAGCTTTGAACGAATCAGTCAGTGATTCAGTGACTCCTTCATTACGGAATAATTTCTGAGTGATTTAATGACTCACTCGCGGCCACCTACTGGCGCAGTTTCATATTTAAAGTATCATTTCAATATTATTTATAATTTGTATTATTTATGCAAAGGTTAATATAAAAATGTATTTGTAAAAATTCTTTCTGTAATGTCTATTCAATGCTTTTCTCATTTATCACAATAATAGTGATGTTTATTCTCCGTCCAAATTGATTGCACATCATCTAATTAATGAATTTCTGTTAATAACCCTGATCTGTGCTTCAGGTGCGTTTCGTGAAGCCGGTGTATCCGGGACAGTCTCTGCAGACGGAGATGTGGAAGGAAGGGAACAGGATTCACATCCAGTGCAAGGTGACGAAGCGTTCGATGTGTGTGTTTAGTCCTTCAGTGTGTGTTTAGCGCTGATCTGTTCTGGCTCTAGGTGAAGGAGAGCGGAGACGTGGTGCTTCTGTGCTACAGGAAGAAATACTATGGAAGTGAATGGGTACCATCAACCGTTTGGTGTTTAAAGCATCATCTTTTTAGCATTCAGCAGAAGACAGAAACTCGTACAAAACATATCAAATTTTTACATTTTATTTAAAAAAATAAATATGTAAAATAAGCACACACAGTTAAACTTTTATTCCTAACTAGTAATTCATTCCCAAAGCAACCAACTATGTGTCATTGTTGTTAACTAAGACTGAAACTACTAAAAACAGTTTTCTGTAATTGAATTAAAGCTTCTTTTTTTTTTCAAAAAAGTTGAAATGCTAAAATTATTAAAACTGACATAAACATTAAAAAAAATTAATAAAACTAATTCCTAAACTTCAAACTGCAATCTTGTCAATCTGAGTAAGTGCTGTAACAGTTTATAAAGACCTTGATGTTGTTTGGACACCGTGTGTGTGTGTGTGTGTGTGTGTGTGTGTGTGTGTCCACCTGGATGTTCCCTAACGCTACGAACTCTCGAAATGACTCAAATGATTCGCGCTCCCGCTACGAACTCTCGAAATGACTCAAATGATTCGCGCTCCCGCTACGAACTCTCGAAATGACTCAAATGATTCGCGCTCCCGCTACGAACTCTCGAAATGACTCAAATGATTCGCGCTCCCGCTACGAACTCTCGAAATGACTCAAATGATTCGCGCTCCCGCTACGAACTCTCGAAATGACTCAAATGATTCGCGCTCCCGCTACGAACTCTCGAAATGACTCAAATGATTCGCGCTCCCGCTACGAACCCTCGAAATGACTCAAATGATTCGCGCTCCCGCTACGAACTCTCGAAATGACTCAAATGATTCGCGATCCCGCTACGAACTCTCGAAATGACTCAAATGATTCGCGATCCCGCTACGAACTCTCGAACTGACTCAAATGATTCGCGATCCCGCTACGAACTCTCGAAATGACTCAAATGATTAGCGATCCCTCTTTGAACTCCCGAACTGACTCAAATGATATGCGAACCCGCTACGAACTCCCAAAGTATGGTTTAGTTTAGCAATTTCACTCCAGCAGCACTGTTTCACAGCTGAGAAACACACAGCGGTGATTCATTACTGAATTAATCTACAGCTTTGAACGAATCAGTCAGTGATTCAGTGACTCCTTCATTACGGAATAATTTCTGAGTGATTTAATGACTCACTCGCGGCCACCTACTGGCGCAGTTTCATATTTAAAGTATCATTTAAATATTATTTATAATTTGTATTATTTATGCAAAGGTTAATATAAAAATGTATTTGTAAAAATTCTTTCTGTAATGTCTATTCAATGCTTTTCTCATTTATCACAATAATAGTGATGTTTATTCTCCATCCAAATTGATTGCACATCATCTAATTAATGAATTTCTGTTAATAACCCTGATCTGTGCTTCATGTGCGTTTCGTGAAGCCGGTGTATCCGGGACAATCTCTGCAGACGGAGATGTGGAAGGAAGGGAACAGGATTCACATCCAGTGCAAGGTGACGAAGCGTTCGGTGTGTGTGTTTAGTCCTTCAGTATGTGTTTAGCGCTGATCTGTTCTGGCTCTAGGTGAAGGAGAGCGGAGACGTGGTGCTGTCTGGAGCGTATATAGATCTGCAGATGGATGTGTGTGTCAGAGCCGGGTCTCCGCAGGTCTGCACACACACACACACACACACATCTCTGAGATCGCACGCAGGATCAGAGATGGCGGTCAGGAGCTGGTGAAGAAGGTCAACGCTGCGTTCGGATGGAGATCAGCAAAGACGGCAGAACTATCCGAGAGTGGAGTGAGCCAGACACTGCAGAATAACATTCATTCTCTTAACACAAGCAAAGATATCTGCCAAAGGGGCGAGGAATAGAATGAACTATTAAGAGAATATATTTTGAAGAAGAACACCATGACCTTCATCAAATTAAAATATCTTGTGTTTGTGTCCGAGTCGAACGGTGGCAGGTAAAAGAAAAGAGTAAAAAATAAACCCTGGACAATCTTCCTAAGACATACGTCTGCAGGAGCCTTGATGATTATAAATATGCTTTATCTTTATCAAAGTATTAGTTCATCAAGCCTTGTGTTCAACTCCATATTTATACTGAAATCGAGTGACAGCTGATTGGTTGATTGACAAATGTCTTCACACACAAAGTGCTTCATATTCAAACACAGTTTAGATTAACACTCATATAACTGTATTGTTTGTGTGAGAGGAATCAAACAATCAAATCCTGCGATCGTTTACTCTTCCTCAGCCTGAACAAGTGTTTTTTTTTTCTGTTGAACACTAAAGAAGATGATTTTTTGAGAGCGAACCGTTGACGGCACCCATTGACTTCTGTGCTACAGGAAGAAATACTATGGAAGTGAATGGGTACCATCAACCGTTTGGTGTTTAAAGCATCATCTTTTTAGCATTCAGCAGAAGACAGAAACTCGTACAAAACATATATAATTTTTACATTTTATTTAAAAAAATAAATATGTAAAATAAGCACACACAGTTAAACTTTTATTCCTAACTAATAATTCATTCCCAAAGCACAACCCATTCTCACTCCAAAGGCGTCAAAAACCGAAGCATGGTCAAGCGCCCCTAGCGTCACTTTTATGACGCCAAATGTGCCTCTCGGCGTCGACTATCGAAGCACTACGACCTTCATTGCTTTCAGTGGGAAACTTTTGGCGTCAGAATTCGACACGAGGACATGAGATGTTTATCGCTATGAAATCACGTTCAAGAAGTCTCATTCAGCACACATCGCGCGATACTTGCTATCAGTTCCACAGTTTGGGTGAGTAGTCGTATATACGCTCTTTTAATGCCTTTTATAAAATGTATTCTGTCTTCTTTATTAATCAGATTAGTGCCATATGTTTAATCGCTGTATTATATCGGTCATCCGCGGCTGTCTTTGAGTTTCATTGCGTTTAAATAAATGAACACAGCTGCTAATTAGTGTGATTAAACTCTATCTGTCACGTGACGTGCCATAGACCTTCGATTCCGTTTTATATTATTATTAATTTCAGGATCAATGATGTAAGTTGTATTTGTAGTAAAATCATGGTAATCACGACACAATAATAAATGAAATGTGAAGTTAAAACACAGTAAATGGGACATTAGTAACTGTAACTGTAGTTTTACTATGATATATTAATAATCAATACAACAATACAATAATCACCAAACCAGCTATGTTTGTATCACTGTAATGCTAGTGTTTTTATGTGCTTTTATATGACAGATATCACAGTAATCATGTGTTCTGTACCATGCTTTTAATACCTTTTAATGTGAATCCAAAAAAAAAAAAAATCAAATTAAAAATAAATAATAAAACATGTATTTTTCCATCTTGCAGTTCATTCATATCAGTTTATATATATATATATATATATATATATATATTTATATATATATATATTTATATATATATATATATATATATATATATATATATATATTATTTCATATATATATATATATATATTATTTCATATATATATATATATATATATATATATATATATATATATAAATATTTTGCTCACAGATCATTATTAACATTCTGTATATAATTCAATTTTATTTTCTCTCCCCTTTTTTATTATTTATATTTTTAGCTGAAAAGACGTAAAGGCAGTCAGCCCAGTGGTGTTTCTGGAGAGGGATTCCTTCAGAAATGGAGAAGACAGAAAGCTGCGGAGGCAGATATTTGCAGCAGTAAGTCTGTGATAGTTTGTCTCTTTTATCAAAAATTCCTGCTGTTATAATTTGTACAGCATTTGTTGTTTCTTAAACTGTTGCACTGTCCAAATACCCACACTTGCCATCTTTTCACTTGACCACTTGATTACTTATTTGACGTCTTTCCTGTATTTGGCCTAGTGTTCGAGTGAGCATGATGACCACAAGTGTGTGTCAAACTTTTCATGACCTGATGACTGTGTTTCCCAATCCTGATCCTGGAGAACCCCAGCACTGCACGGTTTTGGCGTCTCTCTTATCTGCCTTGGAGTCTTCACTGATGAGCTGATGAGTTGAATCAGGTGTGTTTGATCAGGGAGACATCTCAAATGTGCAGTGTTGGGGTTCTCCAGGACCAGGATTGGGAGCCACTGCCTTATGGGACACTTATGTGTTTTAAAGAGATTTTTAATATCTAATTATCAATATTTCACATACTGTACATTGGACAGCTTTCCATGACCTCTTGTGAGATCTCGGCAAAAAGTCTCACATTAATTCCAAAACATGATGCATGATGGGATACACTAAGCTTTGTATAGCGCTCCGGAGCAGTATTGGAGAGGTTTAGTGTGTGTTAAGGACGCTGTGCTTTGGCATTATTAAGACCGGGGACAGTCTTGTGCACACACTGTCACGTACACACACTCTCAAGTGGCCAAGACTGCAAGTGTGGGTATCTGGACAGGGTCAAAGTCTTAAAAATGATCCCTAAACACATCACAGTCTTAATAATCCAGTTTAACACTTGTATGATATTGTACAAGCCCCAGGACGGTCTCATCTGACACTATCAAAAGAATTCATATGACTATAGCTTGTTATTAATTACTTGCTTTCAATAATGGATTCATTTAACATTTAATTATACAGCATCTTTACAGAGGTGTAATGTACAAGCTGCACGTAATTAATAATATGTCCTTCCTTCTGTCTTACAGGATTTTTTCCAGATAATGCTGTTCTTCTTTTTCAGGTCTAAAATATCGAGCTCAACAGCTATTTTAAGAGCCAACCCTCACAAACCTTCCCAAAAACTAAAAGAGCTATTACTGAGTCTCAGCGAATCTTGCCATGATCAGCTCTTCCCAGGTACATTTGTTTAGAATATTTTTTAATCAACATTTACTCATCAAATGCTCTGGTCTGAATCTTACTTTAAATTAACTTAATTATGTTTAATGAGCAATATTAATTGCACAGAGAGTAAGTAGAGATTTTCTTGTTTCACAGAAGAGAAGGAAGACCAAGGAAATTATTTGCTCAGGATGAGGAATGAAGATGGCCATTTTGTGCTCAAACAAACAGAAGTCCTCTGGTATGTGTGTGTTGAAGCAATGTTATACAACATTTTATGATGATCTCTCACAGAACTGGTCATGTCAGCCTTGATTTCGTTTTATACTATTACAATTACAGCATGTTAGCAAAGTGTGACTGGACATTTTTAATATTATGTTTTTAAAAACACACCACCTGTTTTAAAAGCAGACAAGTATCATGAAATTGGTTTAGTTGATATAAACACCAATTTACATTATTTCATTGTTTTGTAAATGTTATGTTATAAATTGTGAATTGATAGTTGATTGGTTTGAAACCAGGCCTTACACTGCACAGACTAAAACACATTTGTGAGAGAAGTCAGGAACTTTGGAGAAAGATTCTAGAGGAAGAAAACACATTTACTGCAACAACAGATGAATTCTAGAGTCTCTGAGAACTACACATGCTAATGTCTCATGAGCAAGACCTTTGCTTCTGTAACTTTTTCTTAAATCTTGCAGAATGACATATTTATTGCAGTATTTTTATTTGTACAGATGATCTCATCAGCCAAATGAGGGGTTTTGACCAAGTGATGCTCTTGAAAGGAGTGAAAGGATGTGGTAAATTGTCTTCAGAGAAAAAGCTTCTCAAAAGGTCTCAAAACAGCTTGAAGAATGGTAAGTGTACAGTACTACAAGGGTCATAGTTGCTCACCCTGCTAAAACCACACAGAACATAAGCTGCGCTCTCTGTCCATTAAACAACTTCTTCTGCATTGTGTGTTTCACTTTGACCAGGTCTGGGATGTTAGGACTGAGAGATCCTCTGGCTGAGAACAAGCTACACCTCATCAGTGCTGGATATCAACCACAAACTGTTTCCAGACACGAGAGAAGAAGAACACGATGGGGAGATGAAACCAGTTTAGATGTGATGATGGGAATCATTATTTTCTGGAACAGTATCTCATGTCTTATATGTATCACATGATCTGTATCACAGTTGACTGGATGGGACTGTGTGACTTTTAAGGACATTTCATCACTCATCCGTGGGAACTGATTTATATATGAGGTTAATGTATCTTTGATGATAATTATTTTCATTGAATCTTATTTGTCTTGATGCTACTTTATCAACTTTATAGTCTATGCTTCAATAAAATGAAAATGGTGAATATTGTGTTCTGAAGATTCTTGGTAAATACATAATTTTACTAGGTAGGCTCATATGTGTTTATTTTAGACTTGGAAAAACGACATATTAATTATTGGGATTATTTTTTTATTTAAGACATGAACATTTTTGATCGGATTAATAACATCTGGGACATCAGTACACCAGAAAGTATTTTTTTATATTTTAGTAACAAATATGCACATTTTTTGTGAAATACAGGGAGTTACAAGATTAATTATTCTGCATTACAAGATGGTGCCATGGGCTTTATTGTTACAAACACTTAAGGGATAACTGAGAATGTAGCAGGAATGATCAACGTGGATCTTGTACTGCATTAAAACCAAGAGCACGCACATTACTGATGTCCAGCACCTGAGGAGCAAGATACGGGGGTGAGGAGGACATTTTTACACTGATTTCGGCTAATTAGTTATATATAATGCTAATATATATATATATATTATATATATATATATATATATATATATATATATATATATATATATATATATATATATATATATATATATATATATAAATTAATATTCTTAGCACTGCATGAATTTGTCCTTGTGTAATAGTGAAGTATCACAATGTGTATACATTGTCCTTGATTACTGCTTTACAGTGGGGAATAGATAATGGCAAGTTGTTGCAGGTTCATCCATTATATTTCTTGCCATTTACTTCAAAAATCAAAGAAATAATCTATTATTTTCATTATTAAATCATTTCTTTCTAATTTTTCCATGTTTCATCAGATGGCCTCACAATGTCCTGTCAAAAGGTATAATAGTCATGATGAATAGAATAGAAAACAGAGGACTGTGAAAACTGTCAGATATAAATGTGACTCAGCTCAGTTTGTTGTCCATGATGAGGAGAATACATATATGTAGGTTTTACTGCCCTGCTACCCCCAGGGGCCCAGTAGCACCCCCCGGAAGAGCCCAAAACTGTGCATTTCAAATGGCTGTAAATCAGAGTCCAATTAACATATCAAAGAGAAAATGGGCAGGATTATTACTTATGCTATGCTGATAAAATAATGTTGAGCTCAGTTTTCAGAAATAAGTGGAAAGCTGGCATAAAAGCATTTTAAATATTGCTCACTGTAAAATACCACATTTCAGCCTGCCTCTCAAATATATCACAGATGTTTGCACAATAAACATATTTAGATATCCAGTTTACCTTAAAATAAATAATTTATTTAGTTTCGTTAATAAAAAGTTTTAAACTACATTACCCACAAGCCTCCGTCGTTCTATCTATGCAAAGGCAACACTAGGGGGCTGTTTTTGTAGTTCATTTAAGTTATGCTTAGGGTTAGGATTAGGATCTCGCTAAAGATGTCATTTTTCTCAAGATAGCAACACTTCATTGTTGACTTAATATATTACTAATGTGATGATAGGAGCAAAACATACTTTTTAACATGATGCGCTGTTTAATATGGGTTAAAAGATAGTCCAACCACAGACTGTCCTGAAAAGTCATAGCCAATGACATCTAAGCTGAGCAGCAGCGTCACACTTCCTTATCCATGTATGACAGATGTCTTTCGTTTTTCGGCTGAAGGGATAGATTCGGTTAACAATAGATTAAGCTTGCTACTTATTAGATTCTGTTTTATTAACGTCTTCACCTTCCTCCGTTGTTCAGCTTGACAAAAATTGGGCAATATTGATGTGCACATGCCCAGCAGTCGCAGTTGTATCCAACAGATAGATTCCTCTCATTAAATATAAGACACATTTTTAAGATTTGTATATTTTTTTTTTTGACCAAAGACAAATATATTTACTAATCAAATGACGTGCTTCTAAAATTTACATTGTATATTACATTGTGTTTTAAAGTTAAAATTGTTCACATTTGTGTTTCTGTGATTTACCATTCTCTACCATTTGAACCCTAGGAATAAAAACAGAAATTATAAATTAATGAATGAATGAATGAACAAATAAATACATAAAGCATAATAAACATGCATATTTTTGTAAGGATCTTCCATTATTTATTGATATGTCAAACTCATTTAAAGACAACATGCCCAAATTACTACACTGCATCCTCTGTCACCAAGCTCGTTTTTGCCACCATAAAGAATAAAAAGGCAGTTATGTTGTAAACATTAACTATTTTCAGTATGCAAATGAAAATGCTTTTATTAAAAAACAAAACAGTAAATACAGTATGTCTTTCAGAGAACACTGGAAAAAGATCAATTTTATTAAAAAAATTAAATTGACCAAAATGTTATACAACACAATGTAAATGTTTCAAACTCACAAAAAAACACCATGAAGACATGCATGTCAAGTGTGCAATATCATCTATAAAACTCAATCAGCACAGCATCAAATAAACACTGATTGTCTGAACAATGGAAAGACAGAGAAAGTGTTCAGGAAAACAAACACCTGCTAGCTTTGACATAACATCATGAATTCACTTCATGACTGGAGCTAGGGGATGACTGTGTATGAATATCTCCTTTACTAAAACTCTTAATTAAAGTCTAAAAAGTTCACTGTATGAAGCTTGAAAAAGAGAACAAAATGCTTTATCAATACGAAAAATACTATTTTTAACCATTGTTTTCATCACTGGTTCTGTAATGTATTCATTATGAGCTTATAAATAAAACAAAGTTACATCTTCTGCAAAAATCTAACCACTGCAAAGTCTAATCACTGATCCAGGGACCATATCTGTGTGTGTGGGGGATAAAGAGTTAACGAGGTGAGTCCTTGTGCATGATGGAGAACTGCAGTGTTATCCTCAAACAATCCTGTAAAACAGAAATATTAAATTACATTCAACTTATACATTACACTGTGTTTTGTTTAGACCATAAAAGCAGCCTCTGTAAAGATGCTGTAAAATTAAATGTTAAATGAATCCATTATTGAAAGCAAGTAATTAATAACAAGCTATAGTCATATGAATTCTTTTGATAGTGTCAGATGAGACCGTCCTGGGGCTTGTACAATATCATACAAGTGTTAAACTGGATTATTAAGACTGTGATGTGTTTAGTACAGTATTTGAAATATTGATAATTAGATATTAAAAATCTCTTTAAACACATAAGTGTCCCATAAGGCAGTGGCTCCCAATCCTGGTCCTGGAGAACCCCAACACTGCACATTTGAGATGTCTCCCTGATCAAACACACCTGATTCAACTCATCAGCTCATCAGTGAAGACTCCAAGGCAGATAAGAGAGACGCCAAAACCGTGCAGTGCTGGGGTTCTCCAGGATCAGGATTGGGAAACACAGTCATCAGGTCATGAAAAGTTTGACACACACTCGTGGTCATCATGCTCACTCGAACACTAGGCCAAATACAGGAAAGACGTCAAATAAGTAATCAAGTGGTCAAGTGAAAAGATGGCAAGTGTGGGTATTTGGACAGTGCAACAGTTTAAGAAACAACAAATGCTGTACAAATTATAACAGCAGGAATTTTTGATAAAAGAGACAAACTATCACAGACTTACTGCTGCAAATATCTGCCTCCGCAGCTTTCTGTCTTCTCCATTTCTGAAGGAATCCCTCTCCAGAAACACCACTGGGCTGACTGCCTTTACGTCTTTTCAGCTAAAAATATAAATAATAAAAAAGGGGAGAGAAAATAAAATTGAATTATATACAGAATGTTAATAATGATCTGTGAGCAATATATATATATATATATATATATATATATATATATATATATATATATATATATATAATATACATATATATATAAATAAATATATATATATATATAAATAATATATATATATATATATATATATATATATATATATATATAAACTGATATGAATGAACTGCAAGATGGAAAAATACATGTTTTATTATTTATTTTTAATTTTTTTGGATTCACATTAAAAGGTATTAAAAGCATGGTACAGAACACATGATTACTGTGATATCTGTCATATAAAAGCACATAAAAACACTAGCATTACAGTGATACAAACATAGCTGGTTTGGTGATTATTGTATTGTTGTATTGATTATTAATATACCATAGTAAAACTACAGTTACAGTTACTAATGTCCCATTTACTGTGTTTTAACTTCACATTTCATTTATTACTATTGTGTCGTGATTACCATGATTTTACTACAAATACAACTTACATCATTGATCCTGAAATTAATAATAATATAAAACGGATCGAAGGTCTATGGCACGTCACGTGACAGATAGAGTTTAATCACACTAATTAGCAGCTGTGTTCATTTATTTAAACGCAATGAAACTCAAAGACAGCCGCGGATGACCGATATAATACAGCGATTAAACATATGGCACTAATCTGATTAATAAAGAAGACAGAATACATTTGATAAAAGGCATTAAAAGAGCGTATATACGACTACTCACCCAAACTGTGGAACTGATAGCAAGTATCGCGCGATGTGTGCTGAATGAGACTTCTTGAACGTGATTTCATAGCGATAAACATCTCCTGTCCTCGTGTCGAATTCTGACGCCAAAAGTTTCCCATTGAAAGCAATGAAGGTCGTAGTGCTTCGATAGTCGACGGCCGAGAGGCACATTTGGCGTCATAAAAGTGACGCTAGGGGCGCTTGACCATGCTTCGGTTTTTGACGCCTTTGGAGTGAGAATGGGTTA